>NC_069501.1:701401315-701567908 GCF_027579735.1 Bombina bombina | reverse complement strand
TTTATAACAATAAGATTGTCATTCTTACAAGGGGAGCTGCTGTACAGAAGTAAGGAGCCATCATTTTCTTGCCATTCCCCTGGCGCAGATCTTGAAGCTAGTAAAGTATTCAATTCTGTTTTTCTCCTTTTTATTTTAAAACACTGTTTGCGTGTGTAATTTTATTTGTAACAACTTTTTATTATTAATGCATTGTGCATAATATTTTTGGCATAATAAATAATTCCTTTATTAAGTTTGGCCTTTGTCTAATAATTGAACCACTTTACTGAAAGAGACTGGAATATTAGAACTGTATAATTTTAGGTTATTTTCTGCTAAATTGTATTTCTAGAGTTAATGTGTAAAGTCTGGGGATTTCCTTAAGATTTTCCCTTTAATAAATTTTAAGCGGTGGCAGCATTTGAGCTATAGGTGACAGAAAAGGGGGCTGAAAACCCTTTCTGTGCCAAATAAGTGACTGGTGCAGGGTTGGATAACCTTGGTTCGTCACACACCACTCTCCTCTTACTACGTCCATCTTTGTTGAGAGTTGCAAGAGAATGACTGGATGTGGCAGTGAGGGGAGGAGCTATGTAGCAGCTCTGCTGTGGGTGATCCTCTTGCAACTTCCTGTTGGGAAGGAGAATATCCCACAAGTAATGGATGATCCGTGGACTGGATACACTTAACAAGAGAAATAGTGGAGTTCTGTTATATAAATTAGTGAACATACAGGACCATACTCACAGTTTCTAAGTTTAGAATAGGGTTTAAACTAATTCCTAGAAAACGCATTTTTAGCCTCTAGAATAGTTCATCATAAGCAAATTGAGTAATTTACATACTGATAACTAAGGTGTTTTTGGTCCCAAACAAAATCACTCCAACCCCTTTAAAAAGGAGGAAGCAATTCTAAGATCTACAAAGAAACCTCTTTATTTACTGTGGTCTGTCAGGGTATCTGAGTAACATAAAATAAACTACAGATATCCCACATGATTTGATATTTCATTTTAGTTAATATCAAATTTGACATGAATTGTGTGGGCTATAGCCATAACAGACCAACCCCCCTTTTTACTGATTAACTGTCAGGGTTTTGCAAGTATTTGTTCTGTTCCTTTAAAGATCTTGCACTGAGGATTTTCTACCCTATTTAAGGCCCCTCCCTTTGTCTCTCCTCGCTTGGTAATTTGCTATGTGCTCAGCTATTTCCTGAGCATGCTGTGAAGACACCCGAATTTTCCATATTGAATTAGTGGAAATTTACTTTGATAATACCTGCTGTATCCAACTGTTTCTAGTGTATTTCTCTTGCATATATTTTGTCTCTTTAACGCAACTTGTAATTGAATTCTACAGTTACCGTTGCTGGTTCCCAGGCACTTCAGCGGTTTCGGATTTACTTCGCTCCACGTACTCAGTGTGTGACGTCACGCTCATTCAGATTCCACGGACACTGCTTGTTGCAGCCGTTCTCAGACTCTCTCTGGCTACTTCCTAACCGGATTCCTACGCAGCCTAAGTGTAACCTCAGTGACATCAGGAGACCGGTAACGTTTATGTTAATTGTGAACTTCTTACTGTGAATGCACTGCTGATATGTGTTGCACAAACGACTGTCTGCTTCTCTAAACGACTACTTGCTGTTTTGTATGTACAAGTCTCTCAAGCTGCACAATCGAGACGCTGCTCTGACAAGTTTCAACTAACATGTTTGCTATGAGCTTATTAACACCTGAACTCTCTTAAAAGACTGTCTATCTTCAGCTACTAGGCTACTAACCTCATACCAGTGTCAACTTACATACCTGTATATTATCTAACAGTGGATTGGGAGATATGCATATCAGCTTATGTTTCTGCAAACTGCTTCGTTAAAGTTGGATGTGTAAAACCCATCAGAATTACTACAGTTGTATACCTAATACTATACTTTAAACATTGCCATTAATTGGGAATTTCTCTTTAGTTCTGTATTTGTTGTTTGTCTGGTGGTATCGTTCCTCTTCACTCTGTATCCATACAGTAGCGACCCTCAGATCTATGAGCATAACAGGGTTCTCTAAATTATATCTCTGAGAACCCGAGGTAAGGTGTGAGACTGAGTGGTCCTACTACTAACAGGATTCAGCCACTAAAACAAGCCTCTGACATTAACAGAACATCTGAGAACAAAGGAACTCAAATCTGTAAAATCTCAGGATGACACAAACACCCCCCAAATTACAAGCCAGAATGTCCCAATTATCCATTTCAAAGGAGGAATGTGTAAATAATTTTTCCCTATCTGAAAAACCAGTCGCTCCGTCTGTAAAAATAGTGGAATGTACAAACGTACTCAGAGGAAATAGCCCTTAGCATATAGGTGATAAATTGTCCCATTTTAAGCCCCCAATATACATCTCCCAGACGAGCTGGCGTTTCAAGTAAGAAATAGCAGGAAAAAAACATAATTTATGCTTACCTGATAAATTCCTTTCTTCTGTTGTGTGATCAGTCCACGGGTCATCATTACTTCTGGGATATAACTCCTCCCCAACAGGAAATGCAAGAGGATTCACCCAGCAGAGCTGATATAGCTCCTCCCCTCTACGTCAGTCCCAGTCATTCGACCAAGAATCAACGAGAAAGGAGTAACCAAGGGTGAAGTGGTGACTGGAGTATAATTTAAAAGATATTTACCTGCCTTAAAAACAGGGCGGGCCGTGGACTGATCACACAACAGAAGAAAGGAATTTATCAGGTAAGCATAAATTATGTTTTCTTCTGTTATGTGTGATCAGTCCACGGGTCATCATTACTTCTGGGATACCAATACCAAAGCAAAAGTACACGGATGACGGGAGGGATAGGCAGGCTCATTATACAGAAGGAACCACTGCCTGAAGAACCTTTCTCCCAAAAATAGCCTCCGAAGAAGCAAAAGTGTCAAATTTGTAAAATTTGGAAAAAGTATGAAGCGAAGACCAAGTTGCAGCCTTGCAAATCTGTTCAACAGAGGCCTCATTCTTAAAGGCCCAAGTGGAAGCCACAGCTCTAGTGGAGTGAGCTGTAATTCTTTCAGGAGGCTGCTGTCCAGCAGTCTCATAGGCTAAACGTATTATGCTACGAAGCCAAAAAGAGAGAGAAGTAGCAGAAGCTTTTTGACCTCTCCTCTGTCCAGAATAAACGACAAACAGGGAAGAAGTTTGGCGAAAATCTTTAGTTGCCTGCAAGTAGAACTTGAGGGCACGAACTACATCCAGATTGTGTAGAAGACGTTCCTTCTTTGAAGAAGGATTTGGACACAAGGATGGAACAACAATCTCTTGATTGATATTCCTGTCAGTGACTACCTTAGGTAAGAACCCAGGTTTAGTACGCAGAACTACCTTGTCTGAGTGAAAAATCAGATAAGGAGAATCACAATGTAATGCTGATAACTCAGAGACTCTTCGAGCCGAGGAGATAGCCATTAAAAACAGAACTTTCCAAGATAACAATTTTATATCAATGGAATGAAGGGGTTCAAACGGAACACCCTGTAAAACGTTAAGAACTAAGTTTAAACTCCATGGCGGAGCAACGGTTTTAAACACAGGCTTGATCCTAGCTAAAGCCTGACAAAAGGCCTGGACGTCTGGATTTTCTGACAGACGTCTGTGTAACAAGATGGACAGAGCTGAAATCTGTCCCTTTAATGAACTGGCTGATAAACCCTTTTCTAAACCTTCTTGTAGAAAGGACAATATCCTAGGGATCCTAACCTTACTCCAGGAGTAACGTTTGGATTCACACCAGTATAGGTATTTGCGCCATATTTTATGGTAAATCTTTCTGGTAACAGGCTTCCTAGCCTGTATCAGGGTATCAATAACCGACTCAGAAAAACCACGTTTTGATAAAATCAAGCGTTCAATTTCCAAGCAGTCAGTTTCAGAGAAGTTAGATTTTGATGTTTGAATGGACCCTGTATCAGAAGGTCCTGTCTTAGAGGTAGAGACCAAGGCGGACAGGATGACATGTCCACTAGATCTGCATACCAAGTCCTGCGTGGCCATGCAGGCGCTATTAGAATCACAGATGCTCTCTCCTGTTTGATTTTGGCAATCAATCGAGGAAGCAGCGGGAAGGGTGGAAACACATAAGCCATCCCGAAGTTCCCAGGTGCTGTCAAAGCATCTATCAGAACCGCTCCCGGATCCCTGGATCTGGACCCGTAGTGAGGAAGTTTGGCGTTCTGGCGAGACGCCATGAGATCTATCTCTGGTTTGCCCCAACGTCAAAGTATTTGGGCAAAGACCTCCGGATGAAGTTCCCACTCTCCCGGATGAAAAGTCTGGCGACTCAAGAAATCCGCCTCCCAGTTCTCCACTCCCGGGATGTGGATTGCTGACAGGTGGCAAGAGTGAGACTCTGCCCAGCGAATTATCTTTGATACTTCCATCATTGCTAGGGAGCTCCTTGTCCCTCCCTGATGGTTGATGTAAGCTACAGTCGTGATATTGTCCGACTGAAACCTGATGAACCCCCGAGTTGTTAATTGGGGCCAAGCCAGAAGGGCATTGAGAACTGCTCTCAATTCCAGAATGTTTATTGGAAGGAGACTCTCCTCCTGATTCCATAATCCCTGAGCCTTCAGAGAATTCCAGACAGCGCCCCAACCTAGTAGGCTGGCGTCTGTTGTTACGATTGTCCAGTCTGGCCTGCTGAATGGCATCCCCCTGGACAGGTGTGGCCGATAAAGCCACCATAGAAGAGAATTTCTGGTCTCTTGATTCAGATTCAGAGTAGGGGACAAATCTGAGTAATCCCCATTCCACTGACTTAGCATGCACAATTGCAGCGGTCTGAGGTGTAGGCGTGCAAAAGGTACTATGTCCATTGCCGCTACCATTAAGCCGATCACCTCCATGCATTGAGCTACTGACGGGTGTTGAATGGAATGAAGGACACGGCATGTATCTTGAAGCTTTGTTAACCTGTCTTCTGTCAGGTAAATCTTCATTTCTACAGAATCTATAAGAGTCCCCAAGAATGGAACTCTTGTGAGAGGAAAAAGAGAACTCTTCTTTTCGTTCACTTTCCATCCATGCGACCTTAGAAATGCCAGAACTAACTCTGTATGAGACTTGGCAGTTTGAAAGCTTGAAGCTTGTATTAGAATGTCGTCTAGGTACGGAGCTACCGAAATCCCTCGCGGTCTTAGTACCGCCAGAAGGGCACCCAGAACCTTTGTGAAGATTCTTGGGGCCGTAGCCAATCCGAATGGAAGAGCTACGAACTGGTAGTGCCTGTCTAGGAAGGCAAACCTTAGATACCGGTGATGATCTTTGTGAATCGGTATGTGAAGGTAAGCATCTTTTAAATCCACTGAGGTCATGTACTGACCCTTTTGGATCATGGGTAAGATTGTCCGAATAGTTTCCATTTTGAACGATGGAACTCTTAGGAATTTGTTTAGAATCTTTAAATCTAAGATTGGCCTGAAAGTTCCCTCTTTTTTGGGAACCACAAACAGGTTTGAGTAGAACCCTTGTCCTTGTTCCGACTGCGGAACCGGATGGATCACTCCCATTAATAACAGATCTTGTACGCAGCGTAGAAACGCTTCTCTCTTTATCTGGTTTGTTGACAACCTTGACAGATGAAATCTCCCTCTTGGGGGAGATAATTTGAAGTCTAGAAGGTATCCCTGAGATATGATCTCTAGCGCCCAGGGATCCTGAACATCTCTTGCCCAGGCCTGGGCGAAGAGAGAAAGTCTGCCCCCCACTAGATCCGGTCCCGGATCGGGGGCTCTCGGTTCATGCTGTCTTTGGGGCAGCAGCAGGTTTCCTGGCCTGTTTGCCCTTGTTCCAGGACTGGTTAGGTTTCCAGCCTTGCCTGTAACGAGCAACAGCTCCTTCCTGTTTTGGTGCAGTGGAGGTTGATGCTGCTCCTGTTTTGAAATTCCGAAAGGGACGAAAATTAGACTGTCTAGCCTTAGCTTTGGCTTTGTCTTGAGGTAGGGCGTGGCCCTTACCTCCTGTAATGTCAGCGATAATTTCTTTCAAACCGGGCCCAAATAAAGACTGCCCCTTGAAAGGTATATTAAGTAATTTGGACTTAGAAGTAACATCAGCTGACCAGGATTTTAGCCACAGTGCCCTACGTGCCTGTATGGCGAATCCTGAGTTCTTAGCCGTAAGTTTGGTTAAATGTACTACGGCCTCCGAAATGAATGAATTAGCTAGTTTAAGGACTCTAAGCCTGTCCATAATGTCGTCTAGCGTAGATGAACTAAGGTTCTCTTCCAGAGACTCAATCCAAAATGCTGCCGCAGCCGTAATCGGCGCGATACATGCAAGGGGTTGCAATATAAAACCTTGTTGAACAAACATTTTCTTAAGGTAACCCTCTAATTTTTTATCCATTGGATCTGAAAAAGCACAGCTATCCTCCACCGGGATAGTGGTACGCTTAGCTAAAGTAGAAACTGCTCCCTCCACCTTAGGGACCGTTTGCCATAAGTCCCGAGTGGTGGCGTCTATTGGAAACATTTTTCTAAATATTGGAGGGGGTGAGAACGGCACACCGGGTCTATCCCACTCCTTAGTAACAATTTCAGTTAATCTCTTAGGTATAGGAAAAACGTCAGTACTCGCCGGTACCGCAAAGTATTTATCCAACCTACACAGTTTCTCTGGTATTGCAACGGTGTTACAATCATTGAGAGCTGCTAAGACCTCCCCTAGTAATACACGGAGGTTCTCTAATTTAAATTTAAAATTTGAAATATCTGAATCCAATCTGTTTGGATCAGAACCGTCACCCACAGAATGAAGCTCTCCGTCCTCATGCTCTGCAAGCTGTGACGCAGTATCAGACATGGCCCTAGTATTGTCAGCGCACTCTGTTCTCACCCCAGAGTGATCGCGCTTGCCTCTTAGTTCTGGTAATTTAGACAAAACTTCAGTCATAACAGTAGCCATATCATGTAATGTTATCTGTAATGGCCGCCCAGATGTACTAGGCGCCATAATATCACGCACCTCCCGGGCGGGAGATGCAGGTACTGCCGCGTGAGGCGAGTTAGTCGGCATAACTCTCCCCTCGCAGTTTGGTGAAATTTGTTCACATTGTACAGATTGACTTTTATTTAAAGTAGCATCAATACAGTTAGTACATAAATTTCTATTGGGCTCCACCTTGGCATTGGAACAAATGACACAGATATCTTCCTCTGAGTCAGACATGTTTAACACACTAGCAATAACTTGCAACCTGGTTATAATCTTTTTTAGCAAAAACGTACTGTGCCTCAAAGAGGTACTAAACGATTAAATGACAGTTGAGATAATGAACTGAAAAACAGTTATAGCATCAAACTTTAAAACAACACAACTTTTAGCAAAGGTTTTGTTCCCATTAGTAAAATAACAATAATTAAATTTGAAATAAAAATACAGAGCAACGTTTTTATTCACAGTCAATATAAAATTCTCACAGCTCTGCTGAGAGAATATACCTCCCTTCAAAGAAGTTTGAAGACCCCTTAGATCTGTCAGAGATGAACCGGATCATGCAGGAAATATAAGAGTAGCTGACTGGAAATTTTTGATGCGTAGCAAAGAGCGCCAAAAACGGCCCCTCCCTCTCACACACAGCAGTGAAGAGAAACGAAACTGTCACAATTAAAGCAAACAACTGCCAAGTGGAAAATAATGCCCAAATATTTATTCACTCAGTACCTCAGCAATGTAAACGATTCTACATTCCAGCAAAAACGTTTAACATGACAAATACTTATTAAAAGGATTAGTGACCTTTAACAGAGTAGTTCCGGTGAAATACCATCCCCAGAATACTGAAGTGTATACATACATGTCATTATAACGGTATGGCAGGATTTTTTCATCAATTCCATTCAGAAAATAAAAACTGCTACATACCTCAATGCAGATTCATCTGCCCGCTGTCCCCTGATCTGAAGCTTTTACCTCCCTCAGATGGCCGAGAACAGCAATATGATCTTAACTACTCCGGTTAAAATCATAGTAAAAAACTCTGGTAGATTCTTCTTCAAACTCTGCCAGAGAAGTAATAACACGCTCCGGTGCTATTGTAAAATAACAAACTTTTGATTGAAGTCATAAAAACTAAGTATAATCACCATAGTCCTCTCACACATCCTATCTAGTTGTTGGGTGCAAGAGAATGACTGGGACTGACGTAGAGGGGAGGAGCTATATCAGCTCTGCTGGGTGAATCCTCTTGCATTTCCTGTTGGGGAGGAGTTATATCCCAGAAGTAATGATTGTCCCGTGGACTGATCACACATAACAGAAGAAAACAGAATTTATGTTTACCTGATAAATTACTTTCTCCAACGGTGTGTCCGGTCCACGGCGTCATCCTTACTTGTGGGATATTCTCTTCCCCAACAGGAAATGGCAAAGAGCCCAGCAAAGCTGGTCACATGATCCCTCCTAGGCTCCGCCTACCCCAGTCATTCGACCGACGTTAAGGAGGAATATTTGCATAGGAGAAACCATATGGTACCGTGGTGACTGTAGTTAGAGAAAATAAATTATCAGACCTGATTAAAAAAACCAGGGCGGGCCGTGGACCGGACACACCGTTGGAGAAAGTAATTTATCAGGTAAACATAAATTCTGTTTTCTCCAACATAGGTGTGTCCGGTCCACGGCGTCATCCTTACTTGTGGGAACCAATACCAAAGCTTTAGGACACGGATGAAGGGAGGGAGCAAATCAGGTCACCTAAATGGAAGGCACCACGGCTTGCAAAACCTTTCTCCCAAAAATAGCCTCAGAAGAAGCAAAAGTATCAAACTTGTAAAATTTGGTAAAAGTGTGCAGTGAAGACCAAGTCGCTGCCCTACATATCTGATCAACAGAAGCCTCGTTCTTGAAGGCCCATGTGGAAGCCACAGCCCTAGTGGAATGAGCTGTGATTCTTTCGGGAGGCTGCCGTCCGGCAGTCTCGTAAGCCAATCTGATGATGCTTTTAATCCAAAAAGAGAGAGAGGTAGAAGTTGCTTTTTGACCTCTCCTTTTACCGGAATAAACAACAAACAAGGAAGATGTTTGTCTAAAATCCTTTGTAGCATCTAAATAGAATTTTAGAGCGCGAACAACATCCAAATTGTGCAACAAACGTTCCTTCTTTGAAACTGGTTTCGGACACAGAGAAGGTACGATAATCTCCTGGTTAATGTTTTTGTTAGAAACAACTTTTGGAAGAAAACCAGGTTTAGTACGTAAAACCACCTTATCTGCATGGAACACCAGATAAGGAGGAGAACACTGCAGAGCAGATAATTCTGAAACTCTTCTAGCAGAAGAAATTGCAACTAAAAACAAAACTTTCCAAGATAATAACTTAATATCAACGGAATGCAAGGGTTCAAACGGAACCCCCTGAAGAACTGAAAGAACTAAATTGAGACTCCAAGGAGGAGTCAAAGGTTTGTAAACAGGCTTAATTCTAACCAGAGCCTGAACAAAGGCTTGAACATCTGGCACAGCGGCCAGCTTTTTGTGAAGTAACACAGACAAGGCAGAAATCTGTCCCTTCAGGGAACTTGCAGATAATCCTTTTTCCAATCCTTCTTGAAGGAAGGATAGAATCCTAGGAATCTTAACCTTGTCCCAAGGGAATCCTTTAGATTCACACCAACAGATATATTTTTTCCAAATTTTGTGGTAAATCTTTCTAGTTACAGGCTTTCTGGCCTGAACAAGAGTATCGATAACAGAATCTGAGAATCCTCGCTTCGATAAGATCAAGCGTTCAATCTCCAAGCAGTCAGCTGGAGTGAAACCAGATTCGGATGTTCGAACGGACCCTGAACAAGAAGGTCTCGTCTCAAAGGTAGCTTCCAAGGAGGAGCCGATGACATATTTACCAGATCTGCGTACCAAGTCCTGCGTGGCCACGCAGGAGCTATCAAGATCACCGACGCCCTCTCCTGATTGATCCTGGCTACCAGCCTGGGGATGAGAGGAAACGGCGGGAACACATAAGCTAGTTTGAAGGTCCAAGGTGCTACTAGTGCATCCACTAGAGCCGCCTTGGGATCCCTGGATCTGGACCCGTAGCAAGGAACTTTGAAGTTCTGACGAGAGGCCATCAGATCCATGTCTGGAATGCCCCACAGCTGAGTGACTTGGGCAAAGATTTCCGGATGGAGTTCCCACTCCCCCGGATGCAATGTCTGACGACTCAGAAAATCCGCTTCCCAATTTTCCACTCCTGGGATGTGGATAGCAGACAGGTGGCAGGAGTGAGACTCCGCCCATAGAATGATTTTGGTCACTTCTTCCATCGCCAGGGAACTCCTTGTTCCCCCCTGATGGTTGATGTACGCAACAGTTGTCATGTTGTCTGATTGAAACCGTATGAACTTGGCCCTCGCTAGCTGAGGCCAAGCCTTGAGAGCATTGAATATCGCTCTCAGTTCCAGAATATTTATCGGTAGAAGAGATTCTTCCCGAGACCAAAGACCCTGAGCTTTCAGGGATCCCCAGACCGCGCCCCAGCCCATCAGACTGGCGTCGGTCGTGACAATGACCCACTCTGGTCTGCGGAATGTCATCCCTCGTGACAGGTTGTCCAGGGACAGCCACCAACGGAGTGAGTCTCTGGTCCTCTGATTTACTTGTATCTTCGGAGACAAGTCTGTATAGTCCCCATTCCACTGACTGAGCATGCACAGTTGTAATGGTCTTAGATGAATGCGTGCAAAAGGAACTATGTCCATTGCCGCTACCATCAACCCGATCACTTCCATGCACTGAGCTATGGAAGGAAGAGGAACGGAATGGAGTATCCGACAAGAGTCTAGAAGTTTTGTTTTTCTGGCCTCTGTCAGAAAAATCCTCATTTCTAAGGAGTCTATTATTGTTCCCAAGAAGGGAACCCTTGTTGACGGAGATAGATAACTCTTTTCCACGTTCACTTTCCATCCGTGAGATCTGAGAAAGGCCAGGACAATGTCCGTGTGAGCCTTTGCTTGAGGAAAGGACGACGCTTGAATCAAAATGTCGTCCAAGTAAGGTACTACAGCAATGCCCCTTGGTCTTAGCACAGCTAGAAGGGACCCTAGTACCTTTGTGAAAATCCTTGGAGCAGTGGCTAATCCGAAAGGAAGCGCCACGAACTGGTAATGTTTGTCCAGGAATGCGAACCTCAGGAACCGATAATGTTCCTTGTGGATAGG
Organism: Bombina bombina; assembly: GCF_027579735.1. NCBI lineage: Eukaryota > Metazoa > Chordata > Amphibia > Anura > Bombinatoridae > Bombina > Bombina bombina. Next base: position 701,556,717 of record NC_069501.1, on the reverse strand, counting down.
AATATGTAGATACGCATCCTTTAAATCCACCGTGGTCATGAATTGACCTTCCTGGATGGAAGGAAGAATAGTTCGAATGGTTTCCATCTTGAACGATGGAACCTTGAGAAACTTGTTTAAGATCTTGAGATCTAAGATTGGTCTGAACGTTCCCTCTTTTTTGGGAACTATAAACAGATTGGAGTAGAACCCCATCCCTTGTTCTCTTAATGGAACGGGATGAATCACTCCCATTTTTAACAGGTCTTCTACACAATGTAAGAATGCCTGTCTTTTTATGTTGGCTGAAGACAACTGAGACCTGTGGAACCTCCCCCTTGGGGGAAGTCCCTTGAATTCCAGAAGATAACCTTGGGAGACTATTTCTAGCGCCCAAGGATCCAGAACATCTCTTGCCCAAGCCTGAGCGAAGAGAGAGAGTCTGCCCCCCACCAGATCCGGTCCCGGATCGGGGGCCAACATTTCATGCTGTCTTGGTAGCAGTGGCAGGTTTCTTGGCCTGCTTTCCCTTGTTCCAGCCTTGCATTGGTCTCCAAGCTGGCTTGGCTTGAGAAGTATTACCCTCTTGCTTAGAGGACGTAGCACTTTGGGCTGGTCCATTTCTACGAAAGGGATGAAAATTAGTTTTATTTTTTGCCTTGAAAGGCCGATCCTGAGGAAGGGCGTGGCCCTTACCCCCAGTGATATCCGAGATAATCTCTTTCAAGTCAGGGCCAAACAGCGTTTTCCCCTTGAAAGGAATGTTAAGTAGCTTGTTCTTGGAAGACGCATCAGCCGACCAAGATTTCAACCAAAGCGCTCTGCGTGCCACAATAGCAAACCCAGAATTCTTAGCCGCTAACCTAGCCAATTGCAAAGTGGCGTCTAGGGTGAAAGAATTAGCCAATTTGAGAGCATTGATTCTGTCCCTAATCTCCTCATAAGGAGGAGAATCACTGTCGACCGCCTTTATCAGCTCATCGAACCAGAAACATGCGGCTGTAGCGACAGGGACAATGCATGAAATTGGTTGTAGAAGGTAACCCTGCTGAACAAACATCTTTTTAAGCAAACCTTCTAATTTTTTATCCATAGGATCTTTGAAAGCACAACTATCCTCTATGGGTATAGTGGTGCGTTTGTTTAAAGTGGAAACCGCTCCCTCGACCTTGGGGACTGTCTGCCATAAGTCCTTTCTGGGGTCGACCATAGGAAACAATTTTTTAAATATGGGGGGAGGGACGAAAGGAATACCGGGCCTTTCCCATTCTTTATTAACAATGTCCGCCACCCGCTTGGGTATAGGAAAAGCTTCTGGGAGCCCCGGCACCTCTAGGAACTTGTCCATTTTACATAGTTTCTCTGGGATGACCAACTTGTCACAATCATCCAGAGTGGATAATACCTCCTTAAGCAGAATGCGGAGATGTTCCAACTTAAATTTAAATGCAATCACATCAGGTTCAGCTTGTTGAGAAATGTTCCCTGAATCAGTAATTTCTCCCTCAGACAAAACCTCCCTGGCCCCATCAGACTGAGTTAGGGGCCCTTCAGAAATATTAATATCAGCGTCGTCATGCTCTTCAGTATCTAAAACAGAGCAGTCGCGCTTACGCTGATAAGTGTTCATTTTGGCTAAAATGTTTTTGACAGAATTATCCATTACAGCCGTTAATTGTTGCATAGTAAGGAGTATTGGCGCGCTAGATGTACTAGGGGCCTCCTGAGTGGGCAAGACTCGTGTAGACGAAGGAGGGAATGATGCAGTACCATGCTTACTCCCCTCACTTGAGGAATCATCTTGGGCATCATTGTCATTGTCACATAAATCACATTTATTTAAATGAATAGGAATTCTGGCTTCCCCACATTCAGAACACAGTCTATCTGGTAGTTCAGACATGTTAAACAGGCATAAACTTGATAACAAGTACAAAAAACGTTTTAAAATAAAACCGTTACTGTCACTTTAAATTTTAAACTGAACACACTTTATTACTGCAAATGCGAAAAAACATGAAGGAATTGTTCAAAATTTACTAAATTTTCACCACAGTGTCTTAAAGCCTTAAAAGTATTGCACACCAAATTTGGAAGCTTTAACCCTTAAAATAACGGAACCGGAGCCGTTTTGAACATTAACCCCTTTACAGTCCCTGGTATCTGCTTTGCTGAGACCCAACCAAGCCCCAAGGGGAATACGATACCAAATGACGCCTTCAGAAAGTCTTTTCTAAGTATCAGAGCTCCTCTCACATGCGACTGCATGCCATGCCTCTCAAAAACAAGTGCGCAACACCGGCGCGAAAATGAGACTCTGCCTATGCTTTGGGAAAGCCCCTAAAGAATAAGGTGTCTAAAACAGTGCCTGCCGATATTATTATATCAAAATACCCAGATAAAATGATTCCTCAAGGCTAAATATGTGTTAATAATCAATCGATTTAGCCCAAAAAAAGTCTACAGTCTTAATAAGCCCTTTTTCAAGCCCTTATTTACAATCGTAATAAACATGGCTTACCGGATCCCAGAGGGAAAATGACAGCTTCCAGCATTACATCGTCTTGTTAGAATGTGTCATACCTCAAGCAGCAAGAGACTGCTCACTGTTCCCCCAACTGAAGTTAATTGCTCTCAACAGTCCTGTGTGGAACAGCCATGGATTTTAGTGACGGTTGCTAAAATCATTTTCCTCATACAAACAGAAATCTTCATCTCTTTTCTGTTTCTGAGTAAATAGTACATACCAGCACTATTTCAAAATAAACTCTTGATTGAATAATAAAAACTACAGTTAAACACTAAAAAACTCTAAGCCATCTCCGTGGAGATGTTGCCTGTACAACGGCAAAGAGAATGACTGGGGTAGGCGGAGCCTAGGAGGGATCATGTGACCAGCTTTGCTGGGCTCTTTGCCATTTCCTGTTGGGGAAGAGAATATCCCACAAGTAAGGATGACGCCGTGGACCGGACACACCTATGTTGGAGAAACAAATGTTTAACCCTACGAAAGCATATAAGAATTTAAATCTGGATTTTAAAAAGAGAAGTTTGAAATTCATCTATATGAACTGTATAATTCTCAAAGATTTAATTGATACTCAGACTGTATAAATATCTATATATGGATATGAGAAATGCAATTCAGATTTGTAATAGATTAAATAACAATTGTAATAATCCCATTTTAAAATATAACATATTTTGTTTTTCTATCTTCCAGACATCTAAGGGACAAATTTGTGCTCCAGATGGGGCTAATAGATGCTGATACAGGATTGCCTGCATGGGGTGACCTAAGTCATATAATATGGTTATAAATATTTAACTTTAAATACATCTCTCAAAATATTATAAGTAGAATGTATAGGAAGTCTATATAAATATTTTCTATTTTAACATAGAATTGATAATACTAGTGTTTGATCTCAAATTGTACATTTTCAATAATATTAAATGGGATATATATGCTGATCACATAGTTTATTAATATCAGATAAGTGAATATACTAAATATACATATTAAATTACGTAGTTTACTGTTAGCAATGTTAAAAATGAAACTTTGTCTTTGTCTGCTGCCCCCGATGGCCTAAATCCAGTATTACAGCCAAAAGGCATTTGGCTGTTGAAAATGAAATTTCCCAGTAGCCAAAGAAAAGTGCGTTTCCAAATCTATTGAATGATTAAGACATGGGGAGGAGTTTTTGTCTCAGACAAAACTCCCTGCCCAGAGAGAGAAGGGGAGCTTGGTGAAAATTTTTTGGTTGGTAACTGTTGCAATCCCGCTTGCTGCGATTTTTGCTCATAAGAGAGATCAGTTTTCAAACAGTTTTCTGTAAGACAAAATTCTCTTACAAATGTGCATAATTCCTCGAAGACATGACGATAGACATATTTGGATATTAACTGAATTCTCAAACTGGTGAACTGGTAAAGTATAAGAAATTGTATATTTAATATTTGAATCAAAGACATTCATTATTGCTACAGTCTAATTGAAGCTGGTAAAGAACACAATTGGTATATTAAGCTTATGTTCATAGTCCTGTATAGTTTAACTAGTTAGATTTAGTGCTAAGTATTTTATATTTTGCAACTATATATTTTTGAAGTTGCCTTATTGAAGCTAAATAAGATTTATTTCAGTTCAGATAAATTGGCATATCAATTGGATGTTAAAGTATTTTGTTATATTGTGTAACTAAGCATAGTAAATTGGTAATCCATATTGGGTATTGAACTAGAGTTATTGGTTAATAACAGAAGATTCTGGTATTTTATTGTGATATTTTAATGCAATTGATTGTGAAAAACAGAATTTATGCTTACCTGATAAATTACTTTCTCCAACGGTGTGTCCGGTCCACGGCGTCATCCTTACTTGTGGGATATTCTCTTCCCCAACAGGAAATGGCAAAGAGTCCCAGCAAAGCTGGTCACATGATCCCTCCTAGGCTCCGCCCACCCCAGTCATTCGACCGACGGACAGGAGGAAATATATATAGGAGAAACCATATGATACCGTGGTGACTGTAGTTAAGAGAAAATAATTCATCAGACCTGATTAAAAAAACCAGGGCGGGCCGTGGACCGGACACACCGTTGGAGAAAGTAATTTATCAGGTAAGCATAAATTCTGTTTTCTCCAACATTGGTGTGTCCGGTCCACGGCGTCATCCTTACTTGTGGGAACCAATACCAAAGCTTTAGGACACGGATGAAGGGAGGGAGCAAATCAGGTCACCTAAATGGAAGGCACCACGGCTTGCAAAACCTTTCTACCAAAAATAGCCTCCGAAGAAGCAAAAGTATCAAATTTGTAAAATTTGGCAAAAGTGTGCAGTGAAGACCAAGTCGCTGCCCTACATATCTGGTCAACAGAAGCCTCGTTCTTGAAGGCACATGTGGAAGCCACAGCCCTAGTGGAGTGAGCTGTGATTCTTTCAGGAGGCTGCCATCCGGCAGTCTCATAAGCCAATCGGATAATGCTTTTAAGCCAAAAGGAAAGAGGTAGAAGTCGCTTTTTGACCTCTCCTTTTACCAGAATAAACAACAAACAAGGAAGATGTTTGTCTGAAATCTTTAGTAGCCTCTAAATAGAATTTTAGAGCACGGACTACGTCCAAATTGTGTAACAAACGTTCCTTCTTTGAATCTGGATTCGGACACAAAGAAGGTACAACTATCTCCTGGTTAATATTTTTGTTGGAAACAACTTTCGGAAGAAAACCAGGCTTAGTACGCAAAACCACCTTATCTGCATGGAACACCAGATAGGGCGGAGAACACTGCAGAGCAGATAACTCTGAAACTCTTCTAGCAGAAGAAATTGCAACCAAAAACAAAACTTTCCAAGATAATAACTTAATATCTACGGAATGTAAGGGTTCAAACGGAACCCCTTGAAGAACTGAAAGAACTAGATTTAGACTCCAGGGAGGAGTCAAAGGTCTGTAAACAGGCTTGATCCTAACCAGAGCCTGAACAACAGCTGCCAGTCTTTTGTGAAGTAAAACAGATAAAGCAGAGATCTGTCCCTTCAGAGAACTTGCAGATAATCCTTTCTCCAAACCTTCTTGTAGAAAGGATAGAATCTTAGGAATTTTTATCTTGTTCCATGGGAATCCTTTAGATTCACACCAACAGATATATTTTTTCCATATTTTATGGTAAATTTTTCTAGTTACAGGCTTTCTAGCCTGAATCAGAGTATCTATTACAGAATCTGAAAACCCACGCTTTGATAAAATCAAGCGTTCAATCTCCAAGCCGTCAGTTGGAGGGAAACCAGATTCGGATGTTCGAATGGACCCTGAACAAGAAGGTCCTGTCTCAAAGGTAGCTTCCATGGTGGAGCCGATGACATATTGACCAGGTCTGCATACCAAGTCCTGCGTGGCCACGCAGGAGCTATCAAGATCACCGAGGCCCTCTCCTGATTGATCCTGGCTACCAGCCTGGGGATGAGAGGAAACGGTGGGAATACATAAGCTAGGTTGAAGGTCCAAGGTGCTACTAGTGCATCTACTAGGGTCGCCTTGGGATCCCTGGATCTGGACCCGTAGCAAGGAACCTTGAAGTTCTGACGAGACGCCATCAGATCGATGTCTGGAATGCCCCATAATTGAGTTATTTGGGCAAAGATTTCCGGATGGAGTTCCCACTCCCCCGGATGGAATGTCTGACGACTCAGAAAATCCGCTTCCCAATTTTCCACTCCTGGGATGTGGATCGCAGACAAGTGGCAGGAGTGATCCTCCGCCCATTGAATTATCTTGGTCACTTCTTTCATCGCCAGAGAAGTCCTTGTTCCCCCCTGATGATTGATATATGCAACGGTCGTCATGTTGTCTGACTGAAACCTTATGAATTTGGCCTTTGCTAGTTGAGGCCAAGCTCTGAGAGCATTGAATATCGCTCTCAGTTCCAGAATGTTTATCGGGAGAAGAGACTCTTCCCAAGACCATAGACCCTGAGCTTTCAGGGATTCCCAGACCGCGCCCCAGCCCACTAGGCTGGCGTCGGTCGTGACAATGACCCACTCTGGTCTGCGGAAGCTCATTCCCTGTGACAGATTGTCCAGGGTCAGCCACCAACGGAGTGAATCTCTGGTCTTTTGATCTACTTGAATCGTCGGAGACAAGTCTGTATAATCCCCATTCCACTGTCTGAGCATGCACAGTTGTAATGGTCTTAGATGAATTCGTGCAAAAGGAACTATGTCCATTGTTGCAACCATCAATCCTATTACTTCCATGCACTGCGCTATGGAAGGACGAGGAACAGAATGAAGTACTTGACAAGAGCTTAGAAGTTTTGATTTTCTGACCTCTGTCAGAAAAATCCTCATTTCTAAGGAATCTATTATTGTTCCCAAGAAGGGAACTCTTGTTGACGGGGACAGAGAACTTTTTTCTTTGTTCACCTTCCATCCGTGAGATCTGAGAAAGGCTAGGACGATGTCCGTATGAGCCTTTGCTTTTGACAGGGACGACGCTTGAATCAGGATGTCGTCCAAGTAAGGTACTACTGCAATGCCCCTTGGTCTTAGAACCGCTAGAAGGGACCCTAGTACCTTTGTGAAAATCCTTGGAGCAGTGGCTAATCCAAATGGAAGTGCCACAAACTGGTAATGCTTGTCCAGAAAAGCGAACCTTAGGAACTGATGATGTTCCTTGTGGATAGGAATATGTAGGTACGCATCCTTTAAATCCACGGTAGTCATAAATTGATTTTCCTGGATAGTAGGTAGGATCGTTCGAATAGTTTCCATTTTGAACGATGGTACCCTGAGAAATTTGTTTAGGATCTTTAGATCCAAAATTGGTCTGAATGTTCCCTCTTTTTTGGGGAACTATGAACAGATTGGAATAAAATCCCATTCCTTGTTCTCTTATTGGAACTGGATTTATCACTCCCATCTTTAACAGGTCTTCTACACAATGTAAGAATGCCTGTCTCTTTATTTGGTTTGAAGATAATTGAGACCTGTGGAACCTTCCCCTTGGGGGTAGTTCCTTGAATTCCAGGAGATAACCTTGAGAAACTATTTCTAGCGCCCAAGGATCCTGAACATCTCTTGCCCAAGCCTGAGCAAAGAGAGAAAGTCTGCCCCCCACTAGATCCGGTCCCGGATTGGGGGCTATCCCTTCATGCTGTTTTGGTAGCAGTGGTAGGCTTCTTGGCCTGCTTACCCTTGTTCCAGCCTTGCTTTGGTTTCCAGGCTGGTTTGGGTTGTGAAGTATTACCCTCTTGCTTAGAGGATACAGAATTAGAGACTGGTCCGTTTCTGCGAAAGGGACGAAAATTAGGCTTATTATTAGCCTTAAAAGACCTATCCTGTGGGAGGGCGTGGCCCTTTCCCCCAGTGATGTCTGAAATAATCTCTTTCAAATCAGGTCCAAATAATGTTTTACCTTTGAAAGGAATGTTAAGCAATTTTGTCTTGGAAGACACATCCGCTGACCAAGACTTTAGCCAAAGCACTCTGCGCGCCACGACAGCAAACCCTGAAATTTTCGCCGCTAATCTAGCTAATTGCAAAGCGGCATCTAAAACAAAAGAGTTAGCCAATTTAAGTGCTTGAACTCTGTCCATAACCTCCTCATACGAAGATTCTTTACTGAGCGATTTTTCTAGTTCCTCGAACCAGAAACACGCTGCCGTAGTGACAGGAACAATGCATGAAATTGGTTGTAGGAGGTAACCTTGCTGTACAAAAATCTTTTTAAGCAAACCCTCTAATTTCTTAGCCATAGGATCTTTGAAAGCACAACTACCTTCGATAGGAATAGTAGTGCGTTTGTTTAGAGTAGAAACCGCCCCCTCGACCTTGGGGACTGTCTGCCATAAGTCCTTTCTGGGGTCGACTATAGGAAATAATTTCTTAAATATAGGGGGGGGGGGGGGACAAAAGGTATGCCGGGCCTTTCCCACTCTTTATTTACTATGTCCGCCACCCGCTTGGGTATAGGAAAAGCGTAGGGGGGCACCGGAACCTCTAGGAACTTGTCCATCTTACATAATTTCTCTGGAATGACCAAATTGTCACAATCATCCAGAGTAGATAACACCTCCTTAAGCAGTGCGCGGAGATGTTCTAATTTAAATTTAAATGTCACAACATCAGGTTCAGCTTGATGAGAAATTTTTCCTGAATCTGAAATTTCTCCATCAGACAAAACCTCCCTCATGGCCCCTTGAGATTGGTGTGAGGGTATGTCAGAACAGTTATCATCAGCGTCCTCTTGCTCTTCAGTGTTTAAAACAGAGCAATCGCGCTTTCTCTGATAAGTAGGCATTTTGGATAAAAGATTTGCTATGGAGTTATCCATTACAGCCATTAATTGTTGCATGGTAATAAGTATTGGCGCACTAGATGTACTAGGGGCCTCCTGTGTGGGCATAACTGGTGTAGACACAGTAGGGGATGATGTAGTATCATGTTTACTCCCCTCATTTGAGGAATCATCTTGGGCAATATCATTATCTGTTGCAATACTGGCCTTACTTTGTTTGGACACTATGGCACAATTATCACAAATTTAAATGGGGAGACACATTGGCTTTCATACATATAGAACATAGCTTATCTGATGGTACAGACATGTTAAACAGGCTTAAACTTGTCAACAAAGCACAAAAAACGTTTTAAAATAAAACCATTACTGTCACTTTAAATTTCAAACTGAAAACACTTTATTACTGAATATGTGAAAAAGTATGAAGGAATTGTTCACCAAATTTCAGAGCTTTAACTCTTAAATTAACGGAACCGGAGCCGTTTTTACATTTAACCCCTATACAGTCCCAGAATGAGGCTCTGTCTATAACTAGAAAGGCCCCCATCTGAAAAAGGTGTCCAACACAGTGCCTGCCGTTTTTCTAAACGTTCCCCAAGATTATAATACCAATAATTAGTTAGAATCTGCATAATATGCCTAGTAAAGCAATTGTTTTAGCCCAGAAAAATGTCTACCAGTTTTTAAGCCCTTTTTGAAGCCCTTTATTCTTTTATGTTTAACTAAGAAAATGGCTTACTGGTCCCCATGAGGGGAAATGACAGCCTTCCAGCATTACATGGTCTTGTTAGAAATATGGCTAGTCATACCTTAAGCAGAAAAGACTGCTAACTGTTTCCCCCAACTGAAGTTACTTCATCTCAACAGTCCTGTGTGGAAACAGCAATTGATTTCAGTTACTGTCTGCTAAAATCATCTTCCTCTTACAAACAGAAATCTTCATCCTTTTCTGTTTCAGAGTAAATAGTACATACCAGCACTATTTTAAAATAACAAACACTTGATAGAAGAATAAAACTACATTTAAACACCAAAAAACTCTTAACCATCTCCGTGGAGATGTTGCCTGTGCAACGGCAAAGAGAATGACTGGGGTGGGCGGAGCCTAGGAAGGATCATGTGACCAGCTTTGCTGGGACTCTTTGCCATTTCCTGTTGGGGAAGAGAATATCCCACAAGTAAGGATGACGCCGTGGATCGGACACACCAATGTTGGAGAAAGGTATATTGTAAAGGTGCATCTTTTATGATCTTTGTAAGGATATTATAACAGCATAAGTGTGCATCATTTAAATTCATAATCTGGTTTCTATAAATATAATTCAATGTGTTTATAAATTTTAACTAATCTAAAGAATTTAGGAATTTATATTAATTTTAAGTGTTTCATATATACATTTTAATTGGGGGGTTTGTTTTAAAGATTATTAATTATTAAATAAATTATATTATAACCCTGTTATATACTGACAGGTCTCTTAGTTATGATAGCATTGCTTTGATAAAGTCCGAACCTTCCCCTAAAGGAAGGAACTGACAAATCTATTGAAAAATCTTTTGTGGGCTTGTGAGATTATTTGCTGGACTAATATGTTCACACTTCCCCAGGTGACAAAATATAATTTGCATAAAATGCCAAGACATTAGAAGTAGTTAATTAACCCACTACTACAGAACTAGAAATTGAAAACAAAGAAAAACAAAAAGGATTATAAAGGCAAAATAACCCATAAACCTAAAGCCCAGTAATGAAAACAGTAACACTTGCTCTGCAGAAGGATATATCTGGAACACACACAGATGTCAGAGCAGAAACAATACATCTAGTAATGATCATTCTCCCAAGTTGTGAGAATTTGTGGGGGCCCCTGACCACAATGTCACAGGCAGTGTGGAATGCTCTCTCTTGAGCAGGACCTAAAGTACTATACAACCAACAAACCACAGGCAGATCTGATGAAGATGAGGGGTGGCCAGACCATTGAATAAACATGCTGTAATAAAATGGGCTTAAAATTACTATTATTAATCATCTGTGCATAACTCTTTAACTGCACAAGATCTACTTTGTTCCACATAGGTGAATAGTACAGGACATTTTATAGAAAGAAGCATTTGTAAAGTTCATGGGCAGCATGTGGGTAAACAACTACAAGCAAGAATTCTGACATCGGACACTTAGAATGGGGCATAAGCAGGAGACCACCTAGTTGTGTCAAGCTGTGATAGAGAATTTATTACTTAAAAGGGAAAGTGAAGTAAAAACAGAATTTATGCTTACCTGATAAATTACTTTCTCTTACGGTGTATTCAGTCCACGGATTCATCCTTACTTGTGGGATATTCTCAATCTCTACAGGAAGTGGCAAAGAGAGCACACAGCAAAGCTGTCCATATAGCTCCCCTCAGGCTCCGCCCCCCAGTCATTCGACCGACGTTTAGGAGAAAAAGGAGAACCATAGGGTGCAGTGGTGACTGTAGTTATTTTAAATTAAATTTGAACCTGACTTAAACGTCAGGGCGGGCCGTGGACTGAATACACCGTAAGAGAAAGTAATTTATCAGGTAAGCATAAATTCTGTTTTCTCTTACTTGGTGTATTCAGTCCACGGATTCATCCTTACTTGTGGGATACCAATACCAAAGCTTTTAGGACAAGGATGAAGGGAGGGAACAAGTCAGGTCACCTAAACGGAAGGCACCACTGCTTGCAAAACCTTTCTCCCCAAAATAGCCTCCAAGGAAGCAAAAGTATCGAATTTGTAAAATTTGGCGAATGTATGCAGTGAAGACCAAGTCGCTGCCTTACAAATCTGTTCAACAGAAGCCTCATTCTTGAAAGCCCATGTGGAAGCCACAGCTCTGGTGGAATGAGCTGTAATTCGTTCGGTAGGCTGCTATCCAGCAGTCTCATAAGCCAATCGGATGATGCTTTTCAGCCAAAAGGAAAGAGGTAGCAGTCGATTTCTGACCTCTCCTCTTACCAGAATAGACGACAAACAAGGATGATGTTTGTCTGAAATCTTTAGTTGCTTTTAAATAGAATTATAAAGCACGAAACCACGTCAAGATTGTGTAAAAGTCGTTCCTTCCTAGAAACTATATTAGGACACAGAGAAGGAACAATAATTTCCTGGTTAATATTCTTATTAGAAACCACTTTTGGAAGAAAACCAGGTTTGGTACGCAAAACAACCTTATCTGCATGGAACACCAGATAGGGTGAATCACACTGCAAAGCAGAAACTCTTCGAGCAGAAGAAATGGCTACTAAAAACAAAAAACTTTCCAAGATAATAACTTAATATCTATGGAATGTAAAGGTTCAAACGGAACCCCTTGAAGAACTGAAAGAACTAAATTTAGACTCCAAGGAGTAGCCACAGGCTTGTAAACAGGCTTGATTCTAACTAGGGCCTGTGCAAACGCCTGAACGTCTGGTACAGCTGCCAGGCGCTTATGTAACAGAATAGACAGAGCAGATATCTGTCCCTTTAAGGAACTAGCTGACAGACCTTTCTCCAATCCTTCTTGGAGAAAAGCTAGTATTCTTGGAATCCTAACCTTACTCCACGAGTAACCCTTGGATTCACACCAACCAAGATATTTCCGCCATATCTTATGGTAAATTTTCCTGGTGACAGGCTTTCTGGCCTGTATCAGAGTGTCTATAACCGATTCAGAGAACCCACGCTTAGCTAGAATTAAGCGTTCAATCTCCAAGCAGTCAGTTGCAGAGAAACTAGATTTGGATGCTTGAAAGGACCTTGAATTAGAAGATCCTGCCTCGATGGCAGTTTCCAAGGTGGGACCGATGACATGTCCACTAGGTCTGCATACCAAGTCCTGCGTGGCCACGCAGGCACTATCAGAATTACCGAAGCCTTCTCCCGTTTGATTCTGGCTATTAGCCGAGGGAGAAGAGGAAACGGTGGAAAGACATAAGCTAGACTGAATGACCAAGGCGCTATTAAAGCATCTATCAATGCCGCCTTGGGATCCCTGGATCTGGATCCGTAAAGGGGAAGTTTGGTGTTCTGACGGGACGCCATCAGATCCAATTCTGGAATGCCCCATAGCTGGGTCAGCTGAACAAAAACCTCCGGGTGGAGTTCCCACTCCCCCGGATGAAAAGTCTGACGACTTAGAAAATCCGCCTCCCAGTTGTCTACCCCTGGGATGTGAATTGCAGATAGATGGCAGGAGTGATCCTCCTCCCATTTGATGATCTTGGATACTTCCTTCATCGCTAGGGAACTCTTTGTTCCTCCCTGATGATTGATGTACGCTACAGTCGTGATGTTGTCCAACTGAAATCTGATGAATTTGGCCATGCCCGATGATCCAGGCCATGCCTGGAGCGTGTTGAATATCGCTATCAGCTCCAAAATGTTTATCGGGAGAAGAGATTCTTCCCGAGACCATAGACCCTGAGCCTTCAGAGAGTTCCAGACCGCACCCCAGCCTAACAGACTGGCATCGGTCGTGACAATGATCCACTCCGGGCTGCGGAAACTCATTCCCTGAGACAGGTGATCTTGAGACAACCACCAGAGAAGAGAGTCTCTGGTTTTCTGGTCCATTTGTATTTGAGGAGATAAATCTGCGTAATCCCCGTTCCACTGCTTGAGCATGCACAGTTGCAGTGGTCTGAGATAAATTCGGGCAAAAGGGACTACGTCCATTGCCGCCACCATTAGACCAATTACCTCCATGCACTGAGCCACAGAAGGCAGAGGAATGGAATGAAGAGCTCGGCAGGTGTTCAACAGTTTGGACTTCCTGACCTCTGTCAGAAATATTTTCATTTCTACCGAGTCTATTAGTGTTCCCAGGAAGGGAACCCTTGTAAGCGGGGACAGAGAACTTTTTTCTACGTTCACCTTCCACCCGTGAGACCTTAGAAAGGTCAGAACAATGTCCGTATGAGCCTTGGCTCTGTGGAAAGACGACGCCTGTATTAATATGTTGTCTAGGTAAGGTGCTACTACAATGCCCCGCGGTCTTAGCACCGCCAGAAGGGACCCTAGCACCTTTGTGAAAATTCTGGGAGCGGTGGTCAATCCGAAAGGAAGGGCCACGAACTGGTAATGTTTGTCCAGAAAGGCGAACCTTAGGAACTGATGGTGATCTTTGTGGATAGGAATATGTAGGTACGCATCCTTTAGATCCACGGTAGTCATATATTGACCTTCCTGGATCATCGGCAAGATTGTCCGAATGGTTTCCATCTTGAAAGACGGAACTCTGAGGAATTTGTTTAGAATCTTTAGATCCAGGATTGGCCTGAAAGTTCCCTCCTTTTTGGGAACTACGAACAGGTTTGAGTAAAAGCCCAGTCCTTGTTCTGCAATCGGAACTGGGTGTATTACTCCCATTTTTAGGAGATCTTCTACACAGCGTAAGAACGCCTGTTTCTTTGTTTGGTCTGAAGACAAACGAGAAATGTGGAACCTTCCCCTTGGGGGAGAATCCTTGAATTCTAGAAGGTACCCCTGAGCAACTATTTCTAATGCCCAGGGATCCGGAACATCTCTTGCCCAAGCCTGAGCAAAGAGAGAAAGTCTGCCCCCTACTAGATCCGGTCCCGGATCGGGGGCTACCCCTTCATGCTGTTTTGGCAGCAGGAGCAGGCTTCTTGGCCTGTTTACCCTTATTCCAGCCCTGCAAGGGTTTCCAGGTTGCTTTGGGCTGGGAAGCGTTATCTTGCTTTGCGACAGCAGAGGTTGCAGCAGGTCCGCTCCTGAAGTTGCGAAAGGAGCAAAAATTAGCCTTGTTTTTAGCCTTAAACGACCTATCTTGTGGGAGGGCATGGCCCTTGCCCCCGTGATATCTGAAATAATTTCTTTCAGCTCTGGGCCGAAAAGGGTCTTCCCCTTGAAGGGAATATTTAACAGTTTTGTTTTGGACGACACATCCGCCAACCATGACTTGAGCCAAAGCGCTCTTCGCGCCATGATGGCAAAACCTGAGTTTTTCGCCGCTAGTTTAGCTAACTGGAAAGCGGCATCAGTGATAAAAGAATTAGCCAGCTTTAGAGCATGAATTCTATCCATGACCTCATCGTATGAAGTCTCCCTCTGGAGCGACTCCTCCAGGGCCTCGAACCAAAAAGCCGCTGCAGTAGTTACAGGAATAATGCAGGCAATTGGTTGAAGCAGAAAACCTTGCTGAACAAAAATTTTCTTCAGCAATCCTTCCAATTTTTTATCCATAGGATCTTTGAAGGCACAACTGACCTCTATTGGTATAGTTGTACGCTTAGCAAGTGTTGAAACAGCCCCCTCTACCTTAGGGACCGTCTGCCACTCGTCCCGCCTGTGGTCGTTTATGGGGAACATTTTCTTAAAGATAGGGGGGGGGGGGGAACAAAGGGTACACCTGGCCTCTCCCACTCCCTAGTCACAATATCCGCCACCCTCTTTGGGATCGGAAATGCCTCAGTGTATACGGGGACCTCTAAAAACCTGTCCATCTTACACAATTTTTCTGGGACCACCATGGTGTCACAATCATCCAGCGTAGCTAAAACCTCCTTAAGCAGGACGCGGAGGTGTTCCAGCTTAAATTTAAACGCTAAGGAATCTGAATCTGCCCGCTGAGAAACTTTTCCTGTATCAGAAATTTCTCCCTCAGACAGACCTTCCCTCACTGCTACTTCTGAGTTTTGTGAGGGTACTACAGATAAATTATCCAAAGCGTCTGATTGCTCATCCTCTGTATTTAAAACTGAGCTATCGCGCTTTCTTGGAAAAACTGGCAGTTTGGATAAAAATGCTGCAAGGGAATTATCCATTACTGCTGCTAATTGTTGTAAAGTAATAGGGGCCAACGCGCTAGAGGTACTAGGCATCGCTTGTGCGGGCGTAACTGGTGTCGACACATGGGGAGAGGAAGAAGGACTATCCTCATTACCTTCTGTTAAAGAATCATCTTGGGCTACATTTTTAAGTGTCACTGGATGGTCTTTAAAATGCTTAGACGTTTTAGCACACTTTACACATAAATGCAATGGGGGTACCGCCATGGCTTTTAAACATAAAGAACAGGGTCTATCTGAAGTCTCAGACATGTTTGACAGACTTATACAGCACTACAATACAGAAAAAAAAACACTTTTTGAAAAAAACGTTACTGTGTCTTTAAATAATAGAAAGTACACACTTTTTTTTCCCAAATCACCAAAAAACATCCGATCTTTATGAAAATTTCACCACATGATCCTAATGCTTTGAAATGATTGCACACAAATTTTCAAATCAATTAACCCCTTATTGACTAAACCGGAGCAAATTACAGTAAATAACCGGTTTAACACACTACAGCACGGTGCCACAGTGTCTGCTGCGGCCCTACCTTCCCTTAGGGTTATTTGTAGCAGAAATATAAGCCTCTTTGATGTCCTCCTGCACTCTCAGGACTCTACAAGTGAAGCTGCATGAAGCTGTCTTGAAAATCAACTGCGCAACTGAGGCGCAAAAATGAGGCCCCCTCCCTCTTCAGTCCAGAGTTATGGGGCCTTCCTGAGTCAGACTAGGCGTCTACTAATATGCCAGGCGTAATAAAAACCCCAAAAGTGTTTACAACGTTTCAAACACTTGAATAAATATAAGATTCCATTAATAAAATAATCGATTTAGCCCATCACAGTGTCTACCAGTATTTAAGCCCTTAACTGAAGCCATCCTTCTATACTGCGTCTCAGAAAATGGCTTACCTTCCCTCATGGGGATTTCTGTCAGTCTTCTAGCATTACCGGGTCTTGTTAGAAATAAATGACTGAGCATAACTTAAGCAGTTAAGCCTGCAAACTGTTCCCCCCAACTTAAGTTCTCCGGTACTCTAACAGTCCTGTGTGGGAAAAGCAATGGATTTTAGTTACAACATGCTAAAATCTTTTTCCTCTCAGCAGAAATCTTCATCACTTTCTGCCTCAGAGTAAATAGTACAAACCGGCACTATTTTAAAATAACAAACTCTTGATTGAAGAAATAAAAACTACAAATATAACACCACATACTCTTTACCCAAAGAGAATGACTGGGGGGCGGAGCCTGAGGGGAGCTATATGGACAGCTTTGCTGTGTGCTCTCTTTGCCACTTCCTGTAGGGATTCAGAATATCCCACAAGTAAGGATGAATCCGTGGACTGAATACACCAAGTAAGAGAAAACTAAACATCCACAATTCAGATAGAGCATGCAGTCTTAAACAACTTTCCAATTTACTTCCATCATCAAATTTGCTTTGATCTCTTTTGTCGAAGAGTAAACCTAGATAGTCTGGTAGGAACTTATGAGTGCTGCCATAGACTGCTAAAGACACATGCACAGTGTTTGGAACAATGTGTATAACAATGTTATCGATAGTTACAAACGCTACTGCCAGATGGCTAAAGTGTGCATTGCTGAGCCAATATTGATAATAGCAGTAAACTGGAAAATTTTAAATGTCAATGTTCTATCCGATGCAATTTAAAGGGACAAGAAACCATTTTTTTCTCTTCTTTATCATAATTCAGATAGAGCATACAATTTTAAACAACTTTCTTATTTACTTCTATTATCAAAATTGTCTTTGTTCTCCTTTATCTGTTTGAAAAGTAGGGAAGCTCAGAAGCATGCACGTCTTGAGCACTATATGGCAGCAGTGGTGTAAGAATGTTACCCATTTGCAAGATCACTAGATGGCAGCACTATTTCCTGCCATGTATTGCTCCATACACCTACCTATGTATCTCTCCAACAAATACCACCTTGGGAACAAAGCAAATATAAGTAAATGGGAAACTTTTAGAAATAGTATGCTCTGTCTGAATCACAAAAAAACATTTTTGGGTTTCATACCACTTTAAATGTCATTCTGATTTTTCTGCCTCAGATAGCAAAAGAAAAGTTGTTTTTTTGCTTTTTAAATAGTCATATGTTGAGAAGTACCATGCAGAAGACTTGTTTAACCTTTGCAGCCCTAAAGACAAGCTACCAGTTTCTCCCAGCATCAGCCAAATGTCCAGTCATTTTGCTGAAAGCTACAGAATCAGGTGATGAATTTACAGGTCTAGCTAAAAGGGAGTGTTTAGATCTATTACAAATTACTACATGTATTTTTGCACACAATCTCACTAAAGCAGAAACAAAGAGCCCATATGTTTAGGTGTCAAATACAGTCCAATTCTTATGCAAAAGGAAAACTGGAGGTGTAGAAAGGTGATAAGTAAGCAGTACATTTGATTTAATTTTCCTTGTGGACAGAGATTAGTAATTTAGCAGTAATTGAGAAACAAAAAAAACTAAACACACTATGGTTGCATCAATACCATATTTTTAAGACAGAGTAAATTTTGATGAATTAAAGTGCCCCTGTTTTTAATCAAATTTTTAAAAACATCAAAAACAAAATTTATGCTTACCTGATAAATTTCTCTATCTTGCGATGTATCGAGTCCACGGATTCATCCAATAGTTGTGGGATATTCTCCTTCCCAACAGGAAGTGTCCAAGAGAGCACCCACAGCAGAGCTGTCTATATAGCTCCTCCCCTAACTCCACCCTCAAGTCATTCGACCGAAGGATAGGAAGAAAAAGGAGAAACTATAGAGTGCAGAGGTGACTGAAGTTTTTTAATAAAATATATTACCTGTCTTAAATAGACAGGGCAGGCCATGGACTCGATACATCGCAAGAGAAAGAAATTTATCAGGTAAGCATAAATTTTGTTTTCTCTTGCAAGATGTATCGAGTCCACGGATTCATCCAATACTTGTGGGATACCAACACCAAAGCTTTAGGACACGGATGAAGGGAGGGACAAGACAGGTACCTAAACGGAGGGCACCACTGCTTGTAGAACCTCTCCCCCAAAAATAGCCTCCGAAGAAGCAAAAGTATCAAATTTGGAAAATTTGGAAAAAGTATGAAGCGAAGACCAAGTCGCCGCCTTACAAATCTGTTCAACAGAAGCCTCATTTTTAAAAGCCCATGTGGAAGCCACTGCTCTAGTAGAGTGAGCAGTAATCCTTTCAGGAGGCTGCTGGCCAGTAGTCTCATAAGCCAAACGGATGATGCTTTTCAGCCAAAAAGAAAGAGGTTGCCGTAGCCTTTTGACCTCTCCGCTTTCCAGAATAGACAACAAACAATGAAGATGTTTGACGGAAATCTTTAGTTGCTTGTAGGTAGAATTTTAAAGCACGAACCACATCTAGGTTGTGCAACAGACGTTCCTTCTTGGAAGAAGGATTAGGACACAGAGAAGGAACAACAATTTCCTGATTAATATTTCTATTAGAAACAACCTTAGGAAGGAATCCAGGTTTGGTATGCAAAACCACCTTATTCGCATGGAAAACAAGATAAGGTGAGTCACACTCTAAAGCAGATAATTCAGAAACTCTTCGAGCCGAAGAGATAGCTACTAAAAACAGAACTTTCCAAGATAGAAGCTTAATATCTATGGAATGCATAGGTTCAAAATGAACCCCTTGAAGAACTTTAAGAACTAAATTTAAACTCCATGGCGGAGCAACAGGTTTAAACACAGGCTTGATCCTAACTAAAGCCTGACTAAACGCCTGAACGTCTGGAATATCTGCCAGACGTTTGTGTAAAAGAATAGACAAAGCAGATATCTGTCCCTTTAAGGAACTAGCTGATAATCCCTTCTCCAATCCTTCTTGGAGAAAAGACAATATCCTAGGAATCCTAATCTTACTCCATGAGTAACCCTTGGATTCACACCAATAAAGATATTTACGCCATATCTTATGATAGATTTTCCTGGTGGCAGGCGTTCTAGCCTGAATCAAGGTATCAACGACCGACTCAGAGAAACCACGCTTTGATAAAATCAGGCGTTCAATCTCCAAGCAGTCAGCCGCAGAGAAATTAGATTTGGATGCTTGAATGGACTCAATTAGAAGGTCCTGCCTCATCGGCAGAGTCCACGGTGGAACGGATGACATGTCCACCAGATCTGCATACCAAGTCTTGCGTTGCCACGCAGGTGCTATCAAAATCACCGAAGCTCTCTCCTGCTTGATTCTGCCAATCAGACGAGGAAGGAGAGGAAATGGTGGAAACACACAGGCCAGGTTGAAGGACCAGGGCACTGCTAGAACATCTATCAGTACTGCCTGGGGATCCCTTGACCTGGATCCGTAACAAGGAAGCTTGGCGTTCTGACGAGACGCCATCAGATCTAATCCCAAAGCTGAATCAGTTGGGCAAATACTTCCGGATGCAGCTCCCACTCCCTCGGATGAAAAGTCTGACGACTTAGGAAATCCACCTCCCAGTTCTCTACCCCTGGGATATGGATTGCTGAAAGATGGCAAGAGTGAGTCTCTGTCCTCGGATTATTTTGATCACCTCTATCATCGCTAGATAACTCCGTGTTCCTCCTTGATGATTGATATAAGCTACAGTCGTGATGTTGTCCGACTGAAATCTGATGAATTTGGCCGCAGCCTGAAGCGCATTGAATATCGCTCTCAGTTCTAGAATATTTATTGGGAGCGCTGCGGAATCTGTTGGCGCTCTACAAATAAACGATAATAAATAAATAAAATAATCGGGAGGAGAGCCTCCTCCTGAGTCCATAGACCCTGAGCTTTCAGGGAGTTCCAGACTGCACCCCAGACCAGTAGGCTGGCATCTGTTACTATGACCCACTCTGGCCTGTGGAAACACATTCCCCGGGACAGGTGAACCTGTGACAACCACCAGAGAAGAGAATCTCTGGTCTGCTGATCCAGATGTATCTGAGGAGATAAATCTGCATAATCCCCATTCCACTGTTCGAGCATGCACAGTTGCAGTGGTCTGAGGTGTAGACGAGCAAATGGAACTATGTCCATTGCCGCTACCATTAGTCAGATTACCTCCATACACTGAGCTACTGACGCCCGAGGACTAGAGTGAAGAGCTCGGCAGGTGGTTACAAGTTTTGATTTCCTGACCTCCGTCAGAAATATTTTCATTTCTACCGAGTCTATCAGAGTCCCTAGGAAGGAAACGCTTGTGAGAGGGAAGAGAGAACTCTTTATGTTCACCTTCCACCCATGAGATCACAGAAAAGCCAATACAATGTCCGTGTGAGACTTGGCTAGTTGGAAAGTCGATGCTTGAATTAAGATGTCGTCTAGATAAGGCGCTACTGCTATGCCCCGTGGTCTTAGAACCGCCAGAAGGGACCCTAGCACCTTTGTGAAAATTCTGGGAGCCGTGGCCAACCCGAAGGGAAGGGCCACAAACTGGTAATGCCTGTCCAGAAAGGCGAACCTGAGAAATTGGTGATTATCTCTGTGAATAGGGATGTGCAGATACGCATCCTTTAAGTCCACTGTGGTCATATATTGACCTTGCTGGATCAGTGGCAGAATGGTCTCCCATCTTGAAAGATGGAACTCTGAGGAATTTGTTTAAGATCTTGAGATCCAAGATTGGACTGAAAGTTCCTTCTTTTTTGGGAACCACAAACAGGTTTGAGTAAAACCCTAGCCCCTGTTCCGCTTTTGGAACTGGGTGAATCACTCCCATGGTATGTAGGTCTTCTACACAGCGTAAGAACGCCTCTCTCTTTGTCTGGTTTGCAGACAATTGAGAAATGTGAAATCTCCCCCTTGGGGGGAGTCTTTGAAGTCCAGAAGATAACCCTGGGAAACAATTTCTAAAACCCAGGAATCGTGAACATCTCTTGCCCAAGCCTGAGCGAAGAGAGTCTGCCCCCTACTAGATCCGGTCCCGGATCGGGGGCTACCCCTTCATGCTGTCTTGGAGACAGCTGCAGGCTTCTTGGCCTGTTTACTCTTGTTCAAGGCCTGGCTAGGTCTCCAGACTGACTTGGATTAAGCAAAGTTACCCTCTTGCTTTGCAGCAAGGGGAAGAGGAAGCGGGACCACCCTTGAAGTTTCGAAAGGAACGAAAATTATTTTGTTTGGTCTTTATTTGATTTATCCTGAGGGAGGGCATGGCCTTTCCCTCCAGTGATGTCTGAAATAATCTCCTTCAGTTCAGGCCCGAAGAGGGTCTTTCCTTTGAAAGGGATGTTCAAAAGCTTCAATTTTGACGACACATCCACTGACCAGGACTTAAGCCATAACGCTCTACGCGCTAAAATGGCAAAACCTGAATTCTTTGCCGCTAATTTAGCCAGTTGAAAAGCAGCATCTGTAATGAAAGAATTAGCCAGCTTAAGAGCCTTAATTCTATCCATAATATCCTCTAATGGGGTCTCCATCTAAAGAGCCTCTTCCAGAGCCTTGAACCAGAAAGCAGCTGCAGTGGTTACAGGAACAATGCACACAATAGAAAACCTTGATGAACAAAAAATTTCTTTAGGAGACCCTCTAATTTTTTATCCATAGGATCTTTGAAAGCACAACTGTCCTCAATAGGTATAGTTGTACGCTTGGCGAGTGTAGAAATAGCTCCCTCCACCTTAGGACCGTCTGCCACAAGTCCCGCATGGTGTATGATATGGGAAACATTTTCTTAAAAACAGGAGGGGGAGTGAACGGAATACCTGGTCTATCCCACTCCCTAGTGACAATGTTCGCAATCCTCTTAGGGACCGGAAAAACATTAGTGTAAACTGGAACCTCTAGGTATTTGTCCATTTTACACAATTTCTCTGGAACCACAATAGGGTCACAATCATCCAGAGTCGCTAATACCTCCCTGAGCAACAAGCGGAGGTGTTCAAGCTTAAATTTAAACGCCGTCATATCAGAATCTGTCTGAGGGAGCATCTTACCTGAATCAGAAATCTCTCCCTCAGATAGCAAATCCCTTACCCCTACTTCAGAGCATTGTGAGGGTATATTGGATACGGCTACTAAAGCGTCAGAAGGCTCAGCATTTGTTCTTAACCCAGAGCTATCGCGCTTTCCTTGCTACCCAGGCAGTTTAGATAAAACCTCTGAGGGTAATATTCATAACTGCGGCCATGTCTTGTAATGTAAACGAAGTAGACGCACTAGAGGTACTTGGCGTCACTTGTGTGGGCGTTACTGGTTGTGACACTTGGGGAGAGCTAGATGGCATAACCTCATTTCTTTCTGTCTGAGAATCATCTAGGGCTATAGTTTTAAGTGCTACAATATGCTCTTTAAAATGTATAGACATATCAGTGCAAGTGGGACACATTCTAAGAGGGGGTTCCACAATGGCTTCTAAACACATTGAACAAGGAGTTTCCTTGATGTCAGACATGTTTAACAGGCTAGTAATGAAACAAGCAAGCTTGGAAAACACTTTATTCAAAGTAAAAACAACACTTAGAAAAAACGGTACTGTGCCTTTAAGAGAAAAAAAGTGCACAAATTCTGCAACAGTGTAAAAAAGCAGTAAACTTTTCGAAATTTTTACAGTGTATTCTTAAAGCTTTAGTAAGATTGCCCCACCAGCAAAATAAACAATTAACCCCTTAATGCAAAAACCGGATTGACAAAACTTCAAAAACCCAGAAAAAAAACGATCAGCACCTTGCCACAGCTCTGCTGTGGCGCCTACCTGCCTTTAGGGATAGATTTTGTGGGGAAAATACTTCCTTTAGGCCTTCAAACAACAGCAGGACCCTCCGGTGTAACAGCTTGATGTCATGCTTTGTAAAAACAACTGAAGTGCGAAACTAGGCCCCTCCCACCACACTCAATGTCTGTGGGGCCTAAAAGAAACACACCAAAGTGTTTCTAAGCTAGCCATGTGGGTTAATAACCCTTAAGTAAGCCCAAATGAACTTCCAAAAGTCCCTCAAAAACGTTTAACTTAATAAAAAAACGTTAGCCTTTCTTGTAAGTGTCAACCAGTATTAACTTAGCCCTTTATGTAAGCTGGTAATTCCCCACTAAGTCTCTGAATACAGCTTACCCTTCCCTCATGGGGATATTGCCAGCCTTTTCTAGAATTATCATAGTCTGTCTAGAAAAAAAAAATGACTGAACATACCTCAATGCAGCTTAGCATGCAAACCGTTCCCCCAACTGAAGTTTCCTGTACTCCTCAGCCTCTATGGGAACAGCAGTGAATCTTAGTTACAAAGTGCGAAGATTATCATCATCCATGCAGAAATCTTCATCTCCTTTCTGCCTGAGAGTAAATAGTACACACCGGTACCATTTAAAATAACAAACTCTTGCTTGAGAAAATAAAAACTAACATTTTTGTCACCACATCACTTTACCCTTCCTATTGCTTTAGAGCTGGCAAAAAGAATGACTGGGGGGTGGAGTTAGGGGAGGAGCTATATAGACAGCTCTGCTGTGGGTGCTCTCTTTGCCACTTCCTGTTGGGAAGGAGAATATCCCACAAGTATTGGATGAATCCGTGGACTCGATACATCTTGCAAGAGAAACTTACATTCACTTTAAATCATTAATCTGTATTGTGCTTGGTAAACTGTCACAAGACAAAAAAAAAGTATCAGTAATTGGTATCGGCGAGTATTTGAAAAAAAAAAGTATCGATACTTGTAAAAACCGGGTACTTTAGCATCAAAATTTACATTCACTTTAAGATCGCTTTTTTATAATTATGCAACAGTGCACGGTTTAATCATGGGGAACACCACTATGGGCTAGATTACATTTGACTGGTAAACTTTACCAATTGCTCTCATTACATATCCAACTCCATTAAAGTCTTTGGAGTTGTAAATGTGAACACAGCATTGCTAAAGCTTACCAATCAAATATAATCTAAAATCTAGTCCTATAATTGTGTTGATAGGAATTAACTTAATTTTTCGTATGACCACTCTTCCTGCATTTATATAATCTAAGGATGTTCCTCAGAGTACAGTATATTTTGAGCATACTTGTGCAAGATGAGAACTAGCAGTAAAACAGGCAATCTAGCAATTAGAATACTTTTTCAAACGTTAGTGGGAAGTTCTTTTTAAGGAACAGAAGCATGTCTGCATGTTCAGCTATAAGTCTATCAGTAAGGACATTTGATGCTAAGCTGAACAGTCTTTCACTTTCAGCACTACTGCATGGGGCAGAAAGATATTTTTCAGCAATTTTAGCCAGAGCTGGAAATTTCAGTTTATTAACTGCCTAGTATTTCAGGGGTTTGTCTGAACGAGGTACAGTGATCTCTCCCAAGTAGGCTTCCAGCTGTATAGTAGAAGCTTTCAGAGCAATGCTCTCAGATGTACAATAATAAAAATAACAGCAATTTGTATTGACAGAACAAAAGTAAAACAATTTTTTAGTAAATCTCCACTCCAGCTTAACCCCTTAATGACCACAGCACTTTTCCATTTTCTGTCCGTTTGGGACCAAGGCTATTTTTACATTTTTGAGGTGTTTGTGTTTAGCTATAATTTTCCTCTTACTCATTTACTGTACCCACACATATTATATACCGTTTTTCTCGCCATTAAATGGACTTTCTAAAGATACCATTATTTTCATCATATCTTATAATTTACTATATTTTTTTTTATAAAATATGAAGAAAAATGGAAAAAAACACACACTTTTCTAACTTTGACCCCCAAAATCTGTTACATATCTACAACCACCCAAAACAACCATGCTAAATAGTTTCTAAATTTTGTCCTGAGTTTAGAAATACCCAATGTTTACATGTTCTTTGCTTTTTTTGTAAGTTATAGGGCCATAAATACAAGTAGCACTTTGCTATTTCCAAACCATTTTTTTTCAAAATTAGCGCTAGTTATATTAGAACACTGATATCTTTCAGTAATCTCTGAATATCCATTGACATGTATATATTTTTTTTTAGTAGACAACCCAAAGTATTGATCTTGGCCCATTTTGGTATATTTCATGCCACCATTTCACCGCCAAATGCGATCAAATACAAAAAATCGTTCACTTTTTCACAATTTCTTTCACAAACTTTTGGTTTCTAACTTAAATTATTTACAAACAGCTTGTACAATTATGGCATAAATGGTTGTAAATTCTTCTCTGGGATCCCCTTTGTTTAGAAATAGCAGACATATATGACTTTGGCGTTGCTTTTTGGTAATTAGAAGGCCGCTAAATGCCACTGCGCACCACACGTGTATTATGCCCAGCAGTGAAGGGGTTAATTAGGGAGCATGTAGGGAGCTTTTTGGGGTAGTTTTAGCTTTAGTGTAGTAGACAACCCCAGGTATTGATCTAGGCCAATTTTGGTATATTTTATGCCACCATTTCACCGCCAAATGCGATCAAATTAATAAAAACGTTACATTTTTCTCAATTTTAGGTTTCTCACTGAAATCATTTACAAACAGCTTGTGCAATTATGGCACAAATAGTTGTAAATGCTTTTCTGGGATCCCCTTTGTTCATAAATAGCAGACATATGACTTTGGCTTTGCTTTTTGGTAATTAGAAGGCCGCTAAATGCCGCTGCGCACCACACGTGTATTATGCCCAGCAGTGCAGTGGTTAATTAGGGAGCTTGTAGGGTTAATTTTAGCTTTAGTTGCGTGTAGTAGACAACCCAAAGTATTGATCTAGGCCCATTTTGGTATATTTCATGCCACCATTTCACCGCCAAATGCGATCAAATAAAAAAAAAAGTTCCCTTTTTCAAAAACTTTTTCACAAACTTTAGGTTTCTCACTGAAATTATTTACAAACAGCTTGTGCAATTATGGCACAAATGGTTGTAAATGCTTCTCTGGGATCCCCTTTGTTCAGAAATAGCAGACATATATGGCTTTGGCATTGCTTTTTGGTAATTAGAAGGCTGCTAAATGCCGCTGCGCATCACACGTGTATTATGGCTAGCAGTGAAGGGGTTAATTATGTAGCTTGTAGGGTTAAATTTAGCTTAAGTGTAGAGCTCAGCCTCCCACCTGAAACATCAGACCCCCTGATCCCTCCCAAACAGCTCTCTTTCCCTCCCCCACCCCACAATTGTCCCCGCCATCTTAAGAAACTCTGCCAGTACTAAAATAAAAGGTATTTGGACTTTTTTTTTTATAGCATATTTACATATGCTGATGTGTAGGATGCCCCCTTAGCCCCCAACCTCACTGATCCCCCACCAAACAGCTCTCTAACCCTTCCCCTATGCCTTAAGGGGCGCCATCTTGGGTACTGGCAGCTGTCTGCCAGTACCCAGTTTAGTAAAAAATGTGCCTTTTTATAAAAAAAAATGCCATTTTCTGTAGTGTAGCTCCCACCACCCCCCCCCCTTCCAGATCCCTTATATTAATTTTTTATTACTTCAAAAAATATATTTTTTTTACTTTTAACTTCATTTTTTTTCTGTAGGGTAGCGGTTCCCACCTGCTCCCGCCCCGTGCCCGCCGCCCCCGAGCACCCGCCTACGATCCCGCCCCCATCCACTCCACACAGAGCAACGATGGCCGCCCACCCGCCTCCCGCGTAAGCTCCCACCCACCAACGATACCGGCCATCGATGTCCGGTGCAGAAAGGGCCACAGAGTGGCTCTCTCTGCATCGGATGGCCAAGGGGGGTTATTGCAGGATGCCTCCATATCGAGGCATCACTGCAATAACCGGAAAGCAGCTGGAAGAGAGCAGGATCGCTTCCAGCTGCTTTCCAGACCAAGGACGTACGCCATACGTCCTCGGTCATTAACTTTATTTTTTTTGAGGACGCATGGCGTACGTCCTTGGTCGTTAAGGGGTTAAAATGAAATGGGAACATGCAGTTTGAAAAAACACCACAAGATGGGGCATGGGTAAAAGCTAAGATCTGGATCTCATCATTACTCAGTAATGTGAAACCTTAAATCTAGACTTTCTTATGGAATAACAAAACAGGGTGTCCATGTTTGTTGTGTTTCAAAGTTTTATATGTTGCTCTTCTGTCCAAACCCAAGATTTAGAGCCCAGGAGTTGGATTTTGTTCTGGTTATATAAAAACATAATTTATGCTTACCTGATAAATTCCTTTCTTCTGTTGTGTGATCAGTCCACGGGTCATCATTACTTCTGGGAATATTATCTGCTCCCCTACAGGAAGTGCAAGAGGATTCACCCAGCAGAGTTGCTATATAGCTCCTCCCCTCTACGTCACCTCCAGTCATTCGACCAAAGACCAACGAGAAAGGAGAAACCAAGGGTGTAGTGGTGACTGAATTATAATTTAAAAAATATGCACCTGCCTTAAAAACAGGGCGGGCCGTGGACTGATCACACAACAGAAGAAAGGAATTTATCAGGTAAGCATAAATTATGTTTTCTTCTGTTATGTGTGATCAGTCCACGGGTCATCATTACTTCTGGGATACCAATACCAAAGCAAAAGTACACGGATGACGGGAGGGATAGGCAGGCTCATTATACAGAAGGAACCACTGCCTGAAGAACCTTTCTCCCAAAAATAGCCTCCGAAGAAGCAAAAGTGTCAAATTTGTAAAATTTGGA
This sequence comes from Bombina bombina, assembly GCF_027579735.1. NCBI lineage: Eukaryota > Metazoa > Chordata > Amphibia > Anura > Bombinatoridae > Bombina > Bombina bombina. The sequence goes on along the minus strand of NC_069501.1, from coordinate 701,528,577 downwards.
AAAAGTATGAAGCGAAGACCAAGTTGCAGCCTTGCAAATCTGTTCAACAGAGGCCTCATTCTTAAAGGCCCAAGTGGAAGCCACAGCTCTAGTGGAATGAGCTGTAATTCTTTCAGGAGGCTGCTGTCCAGCAGTCTCGTAGGCTAAACGTATTATGCTACGAAGCCAAAAAGAGAGAGAGGTAGCAGAAGCTTTTTGACCTCTCCTCTGTCCAGAATAAACGACAAACAGGGAAGAAGTTTGGCGAAAATCTTTAGTTGCCTGCAAGTAGAACTTGAGGGCACGAACTACATCCAGATTGTGTAGAAGACGTTCCTTCTTTGAAGAAGGATTTGGACACAAGGATGGAACAACAATCTCTTGATTGATATTCCTGTTAGTGACTACCTTAGGTAAGAACCCAGGTTTAGTACGCAGAACTACCTTGTCTGAGTGAAAGATCAGATAAGGAGAATCACAATGTAGGGCTGATAACTCAGAGACTCTTCGAGCCGAGGAAATAGCCATTAAAAATAGAACTTTCCAAGATAACAATTTTATATCAATGGAATGAAGGGGTTCAAACGGAACACCCTGTAAAACGTTAAGAACTAAGTTTAAACTCCATGGCGGAGCAACAGTTTTAAACACAGGCTTGATCCTAGTTAAAGCCTGACAAAAGGCTTGGATGTCTGAATTTTCTGACAGACGCCTGTGAAACAAGATGGACAGAGCTGAAATCTGTCCCTTTAATGAGCTAGCCGATAAACCCTTTTCTAAACCTTCTTGTAGAAAAGACAATATCCTAGGAATCCTAACCTTACTCCAGGAGTAATCTTTGGATTCACACCAGTATAGGTATTTACGCCATATTTTATGGTAAATCTTTCTGGTAACAGGCTTCCTAGCCTGTATCAGGGTATCAATAACCGACTCAGAAAAACCACGTTTTGATAAAATCAAGCGTTCAATTTCCAAGCAGTCAGCTTCAGAGAAGTTAGACTTTGATGTTTGAATGGACCCTGAATCAGAAGGTCCTGTCTTAGAGGTAGAGACCAAGGCGGACAGGATGACATGTCCACTAGATCTGCATACCAAGTCCTGCGCGGCCATGCAGGCGCTATTAGAATCACTGATGCTTTCTCCTGTTTGATTTTGGCAATCAATCGAGGAAGCAGCGGGAAGGGTGGAAACACATAAGCCATCCTGAAGTTCCAAGGTGCTGTCAAAGCATCTATCAGAACCGCTCCCGGATCCCTGGATCTGGATCCGTAGCGAGGAAGTTTGGCGTTCTGGCGAGACGCCATGAGATCTATCTCTGGTTTGCCCCAACGTTGAAGTATTTGGGCAAAGACCTCCGGATGAAGTTCCCACTCCCCCGGATGAAGAGTCTGGCGACTCAAGAAATCCGCCTCCCAGTTCTCCACTCCCGGGATGTGGATTGCTGACAGATGGCAAGAGTGAGACTCTGCCCAGCGAATTATCTTTGATACTTCTATCATTGCTAGGGAGCTTCTTGTCCCTCCTTGATGGTTGATGTAAGCTACAGTCGTGATGTTGTCCGACTGAAACCTGATGAACCCCCGAGTCTTTAACTGGGGCCAAGCTAGAAGGGCATTGAGAACTGCTCTCAATTCCAGAATGTTTATTGGCAGGAGACTTTCCTCCTGACTCCATTGTCCCTGAGCCTTCAGAGAATTCCAGACAGCGCCCCAACCTAGAAGGCTGGCGTCTGTTGTTACAATTGTCCAGTCCGGCCTGCTGAACGGTATCCCCCTGGACAGATGTGGCCGAGAAAGCCACCATAGAAGAGAGTTTCTGGTCTCTTGATCCAGATTCAGAGTGGGGGACAAATCTGAGTAATCCCCATTCCACTGACTCAGCATGCACAATTGCAGCGGTCTGAGATGTAGGCGTGCAAAGGGAACTATGTCCATTGCTGCTACCATTAAGCCGATCACCTCCATGCATTGAGCTACTGACGGGAGTTGAATGGAATGAAGGACACGGCATGCATTTAGAAGCTTTGTTAATCTGTCTTCTGTCAGATAAATCTTCATTTCTACAGAATCTATAAGAGTCCCCAAGAATGGAACTCTTGTGAGAGGAAAGAGAGAACTCTTCTTTTCGTTCACTTTCCATCCGTGCGACCTTAGAAATGCCAGAACTAACTCTGTATGAGACTTGGCAGTTTGAAAGCTTGAAGCTTGTATCAGAATGTCGTCTAGGTACGGAGCTACCGAAATTCCTCGCGGTCTTAGTACCGCCAGAAGGGCACCCAGAACCTTTGTAAAGATTCTTGGAGCCGTAGCCAATCCGAATGGAAGGGCTACAAACTGGTAATGCCTGTTTAAGAAGGCAAACCTTAGATACCGGTAATGATCTTTGTGAATCGGTATGTGAAGGTAAGCATCCTTTAAATCCACTGTGGTCATGTACTGACCCTCTTGGATCATGGGTAAGATTGTCCGAATAGTTTCCATTTTGAACGATGGAACTCTTAGGAATTTGTTTAGGATCTTTAAATCCAAGATTGAAAGTTCCCTCTTTTTTGGGAACCACAAACAGGTTTGAGTAAAACCCTTGTCCTTGTTCCGACCGCGGAACCGGATGGATCACTCCCATTAATAATAGATCTTGTACACAGCGTAGAAACGCGTCTTTCTTTATTTGGTTTGTTGACAACCTTGACAGATGAAATCTCCCTCTTGGGGGAGAGGATTTGAAGTCTAGAAGGTATCCCTGAGATATGATCTCTAGCGCCCAGGGATCCTGGACATCTCTTGCCCAAGCCTGGGCGAAGAGAGAGAGTCTGCCCCCCACTAGATCCGGTCCCGGATTGGGGGCCCTCGGTTCATGCTGTCTTTGGGACAGCAGCAGGTTTACTGGCCTGCTTGCCCTTGTTCCAGGACTGGTTAGGCTTCCAGCCTTGTCTGTAACGAGCAACAGCTCCTCCCTGTTTTGGTGCAGTGGAAGTTGGCGCTGCTCCTGCTTTGAAATTCCGAAAGGGACGAAAATTAGACTGTCTAGCCTTAGCTTTGGCTTTGTCTTGAGGTAGAGCGTGGCCCTTACCTCCTGTAATGTCAGCAATAATTTCTTTCAAACCGGGCCCAAATAAAGTTTGCCCCTTGAAAGGTATACTAAGTAATTTGGACTTAGAAGTTACATCAGCCGACCAGGATTTTAGCCACAGCGCTCTGCGTGCCTGAATGGCGAATCCTGAATTCTTAGCCGTAAGTTTGGTTAAATGTACTACGGCCTCCGAAATGAATGAATTAGCTAGTTTAAGGACTCTAAGCCTGTCCGTAATGTCGTCCAGCGTAGCTGAACTAAGGTTCTCTTCCAGAGACTCAATCCAAAATGCTGCCGCAGCCGTGATCGGCGCGATGCATGCAAGGGGTTGTAATATAAAACCTTATTGAATAAACATTTTCTTAAGGTAACCCTCTAATTTTTTATCCATAGGATCTGAAAAAGCACAGCTATCCTCCACCGGGATAGTGGTACGCTTAGCTAAAGTAGAAACTGCTCCCTCCACCTTAGGGACCGTTTGCCATAAGTCCCGTGTGGTGGCGTCTATTGGAAACATCTTTCTAAATATTGGAGGGGGTGAGAACGGCACACCGGGTCTATCCCACTCCTTAGTAACAATTTCAGTTAATCTCTTAGGTATAGGAAAAACGTCAGTACTCGCCGGTACCGCAAAGTATTTATCCAACCTACACATTTTCTCTGGTATTGCAACAGCGTTACAATCGTTGAGAGCTGCTAAGACCTCCCCTAGTAATACACAGAGGTTTTCCAATTTAAATTTAAAATTTGAAATATCTGAATCCAATCTGTTTGGATCAGAACCGTCACCTACAGAATGAAGCTCTCCGTCCTCATGCTCTGCAAGCTGTGACGCAGTATCAGACATGGCCCTAGAATTATCAGCGCACTCTGTTCTCACCCCAGAGTGATCACGCTTGCCTCTTAGTTCTGGTAATTTAGCCAAAACTTCAGTCATAACAGTAGCCATATCTTGTAATGTTATCTGTAATGGCTGCCCAGATGTACTAGGCGCCATAATATCACGCACCTCCCGGGCGGGAGATGCAGGTACTGACACGTGAGGCGAGTTAGTCGGCATAACTCTCCCCTCGCTGTTTGGTGAAATTTGTTCAATTTGTACAGATTGGCTTTTATTTAAGGTAGCATCAATACAGTTAGTACATAAATTTCTATTGGGCTCCACCTTGGCATTGGAACAAATGACACAGGTATCTTCCTCTGAATCAGACATGTTTAACACACTAGCAATAAACATGCAACTCGGTTACAATTTTATTTAATAAAAACGTACTGTGCCTCAAGAAGCACTAAACGATTAAATGACAGTTGAAATAATGAACTGAAAAACAGTTATAGCATCACTCTTAACAAACAACACAACTTTTTAGCAAAGGTTTGTTCCCATTAGTAAAATAACACTAATTAAATTTTAAACAACGTTTTAAATCACAGTCACTATATAAGTCTCACAGCTCTGCTGAGAGAATCTACCTCCCTTCAAAGAAGTTTGAAGACCCCTGAGTTCTGTTAGAGATGAACCGGATCATGCAGAAAAACTGACTGGAAATTTTTGATGCGTAGCAAAGAGCGCCAAAAACGGCCCCTCCCTCTCACACACAGCAGTGAGAGAGAAACGAAACTGTCATAATTAACACAAGCAAACTGCCAAGTGGAAAATAATGCCCAAATACTTATTCACTCAGTACCTCATTAATGCAAACGATTCTACATTCCAGCAAAAACGTTTAACATGAAAAATACCTAATAAAAGGTTTAATGTACTTTTACAGAGTAATTCCGGTGAAATACCATCCCCAGAATACTAAAGTGTAGAGTATACATACATGTTCATTATAACGGTATGGCAGGATTTTTTCATCAATTCCATTCAGAAAATAACAACTGCGACATACCTCAATGCAGATTCAACTGCCCGCTGTCCCCTGATCTGAAGCTTTTACCTCCCTCAGATGGCCGAGAAACAGCAATATGATCTTAACTACTCCGGTTAAAATCATAAGAAAAACTCTGGTAGATTCTTCTTCAAACTCTGCCAGAGAGGTAATAACACGCTCCGGTGCTATTGTAAAATAACAAACTTTTGATTGAAGTTCTAAAAACTAAGTATAATCACCATAGTCCTCTCACACCTCCTATCTAGTCTTTGGGTGCAAGAGAATGACTGGAGGTGACGTAGAGGGGAGGAGCTATATAGCAACTCTGCTGGGTGAATCCTCTTGCACTTCCTGTAGGGGAGCAGATAATATTCCCAGAAGTAATGATGACCCGTGGACTGATCACACATAACAGAAGAAAAGAGTGACCAGTATTTGGATTTTTTTCACTCAGACAAGGATACCGATTATGTAAATGTATAATGACCCTTTTGTTTTAAATATAATGTTTTTGTATTAGGAAAATAACTAAAAAAAACTTGCATTACAGAATGTGTATTGGTTTGAGGATTTTTTTAAATCTGCATTATACAATTATAATTAGGAGATTACATAAAACCACTCACAGAAATGCATGTACCAATGGTGGGTGCACCACCTGTCATTTACCTAAAGGACAACAGGAGGACAAAGAAAAACCAGCACAAAGGAAAAACTCCTGACAGACATGATAAGCAAAAAACAGATCCAGGCCACAAGGGGTTAAATCTGTAGCATCTCAGACTAAGTATCTATGTTATCACATATACATTGCACACAAATCTACACAGTTTACATAGCACTATTACTGCAATATAAATACCTTTACTTAACGGGACAGTTCACCCAAAAATGTTCTCCCATTTAAATTGTTCCCAATGATCCATTTTACCTGCTGGATTGTATTTAATTGTTTACAAGTAGCTCCTTCACCCCTATTTTGGCCTTTGAAATAGCCGATTTAGCTTGTGCTTTCCCAACATATACTGAAAGTTTTAATACTGGAGTCTCAGCTATTGAATAGCCTAAGTAAACATAGCCAGCAGAAGAAATTACACTCACAGTGGGGTGCAGGATAGTTAAGTAATAAAATGATAATTTCCATTGTTCTCTATATGTATTGAGCTTTAGTTTTCCAGACAAATATAATATAAAGAAGCAAGTGTGTGTACACAAAGTGATAACATAATGAGATGCGATATTGCCTGATGCTCAACCCATTGTAATAGGATGTGGTTTAAAAGCACAAAACCAGCTACTTCATTTACACAAATAAACCTGAAAACAGAATTTATGTTTACCTGATAAATTACTTTCTCCAATGGTGTGTCCGGTCCACGGCGTCATCCTTACTTGTGGGATATTCTCTTCCCCAACAGGAAATGGCAAAGAGCCCAGCAAAGCTGGTCACATGATCCCTCCTAGGCTCCGCCTACCCCAGTCATTCGACCGACGTTAAGGAGGAATATTTGCATAGGAGAAACCATATGGTACCGTGGTGACTGTAGTTAAAGAAAATAAATTATCAGACCTGATTAAAAAAACCAGGGCGGGCCGTGGACCGGACACACCGTTGGAGAAAGTAATTTATCAGGTAAACATAAATTCTGTTTTCTCCAACATAGGTGTGTCCGGTCCACGGCGTCATCCTTACTTGTGGGAACCAATACCAAAGCTTTAGGACACGGATGAAGGGAGGGAGCAAATCAGGTCACCTAAATGGAAGGCACCACGGCTTGCAAAACCTTTCTCCCAAAAATAGCCTCAGAAGAAGCAAAAGTATCAAACTTGTAAAATTTGGTAAAAGTGTGCAGTGAAGACCAAGTCGCTGCCCTACATATCTGATCAACAGAAGCCTCGTTCTTGAAGGCCCATGTGGAAGCCACAGCCCTAGTGGAATGAGCCGTGATTCTTTCGGGAGGCTGCCGTCCGGCAGTCTCGTAAGCCAATCTGATGATGCTTTTAATCCAAAAAGAGAGAGAGGTAGAAGTTGCTTTTTGACCTCTCCTTTTACCGGAATAAACAACAAACAAGGAAGATGTTTGTCTAAAATCCTTTGTAGCATCTAAATAGAATTTTAGAGCGCGAACAACATCCAGATTATGCAACAAACGTTCCTTCTTTGACACTGGTTTCGGACACAGAGAAGGTACGATAATCTCCTGGTTAATGTTTTTGTTAGAAACAACTTTTGGAAGAAAACCAGGTTTAGTACGTAAAACCACCTTATCTGCATGGAACACCAGATAAGGAGGAGAACACTGCAGAGCAGATAATTCTGAAACTCTTCTAGCAGAAGAAATCGCAACTAAAAACAAAACTTTCCAAGATAATAACTTAATATCAACGGAATGTAGGGGTTCAAACGGAACCCCCTGAAGAACTGAAAGAACTAAGTTGAGACTCCAAGGAGGAGTCAAAGGTTTGTAAACAGGCTTAATTCTAACCAGAGCCTGAACAAAGGCTTGAACATCTGGCACAGCTGCCAGCTTTTTGTGAAGTAACACAGACAAGGCAGAAATCTGTCCCTTCAGGGAACTAGCAGATAATCCTTTTTCCAATCCTTCTTGAAGGAAGGATAGAATCTTAGGAATCTTAACCTTGTCCCAAGGGAATCCTTTAGATTCACACCAACAGATATATTTTTTTCCAAATTTTGTGGTAAATCTTTCTAGTTACAGGCTTTCTGGCCTGAACAAGAGTATCGATAACAGAATCTGAGAACCCTCGCTTCGATAAGATCAAGCGTTCAATCTCCAAGCAGTCAGCTGGAGTGAAACCAGATTCGGATGTTCGAACGGACCCTGAACAAGAAGGTCTCGTCTCAAAGGTAGCTTCCAAGGTGGAGCCGATGACATATTCACCAGATCTGCATACCAAGTCCTGCGTGGCCACGCAGGAGCTATCAAGATCACCGACGCCCTCTCCTGATTGATCCTGGCTACCAGCCTGGGGATGAGAGGAAATGGCGGGAACACATAAGCTAGTTTGAAGGTCCAAGGTGCTACTAGTGCATCCACTAGAGCCGCCTTGGGATCCCTGGATCTGGACCCGTAGCAAGGAACTTTGAAGTTCTGACGAGAGGCCATCAGATCCATGTCTGGAATGCCCCACAGCTGAGTGACTTGGGCAAAGATTTCCGGATGGAGTTCCCACTCCCCCGGATGCAATGTCTGACGACTCAGAAAATCCGCTTCCCAATTTTCCACTCCTGGGATGTGGATAGCAGACAGGTGGCAGGAGTGAGACTCCGCCCATAGAATGATTTTGGTCACTTCTTCCATCGCTAGGGAACTCCTTGTTCCCCCCTGATGGTTGATGTACGCAACAGTTGTCATGTTGTCTGATTGAAACCGTATGAACTTGGCCCTCGCTAGCTGAGGCCAAGCCTTGAGAGCATTGAATATCGCTCTCAGTTCCAGAATATTTATCGGTAGAAGAGATTCTTCCCGAGACCAAAGACCCTGAGCTTTCAGGGATCCCCAGACCGCGCCCCAGCCCATCAGACTGGCGTCGGTCGTGACGATGACCCACTCCGGTCTGCGGAATGTCATCCCTAGTGACAGGTTGTCCAGGGACAGCCACCAACGGAGTGAGTCTCTGGTCCTCTGATTTACTTGTATCTTCGGAGACAAGTCTGTATAGTCCCCATTCCACTGACTGAGCATGCACAGTTGTAATGGTCTTAGATGAATGCGCGCAAAAGGAACTATGTCCATTGCCGCTACCATCAAACCGATCACTTCCATGCACTGCGCTATGGAAGGAAGAGGAACGGAATGAAGTATCCGACAAGAGTCTAGAAGTTTTGTTTTTCTGGCCTCTGTCAGAAAAATCCTCATTTCTAAGGAGTCTATTATTGTTCCCAAGAAGGGAACCCTTGTTGACGGAGATAGAGAACTCTTTTCCACGTTCACTTTCCATCCGTGAGATCTGAGAAAGGCCAGGACAATGTCCGTGTGAGCCTTTGCTTGAGGAAGGGACGACGCTTGAATCAGAATGTCGTCCAAGTAAGGTACTACAGCAATGCCCCTTGGTCTTAGCACAGCTAGAAGGGACCCTAGTACCTTTGTGAAAATCCTTGGAGCAGTGGCTAATCCGAAAGGAAGCGCCACGAACTGGTAATGCTTGTCCAGGAATGCGAACCTTAGGAACCGATGATGTTCCTTGTGGATAGGAATATGTAGATACGCATCCTTTAAATCCACCGTGGTCATGAATTGACCTTCCTGGATGGAAGGAAGAATAGTTCGAATGGTTTCCATCTTGAACGATGGAACCTTGAGAAACTTGTTTAAGATCTTGAGATCTAAGATTGGTCTGAACGTTCCCTCTTTTTTGGGAACTATGAACAGATTGGAGTAGAACCCCATCCCTTGTTCTCTTAATGGAACAGGATGAATCACTCCCATTTTTAACAGGTCTTCTACACAATGTAAGAATGCCTGTCTTTTTATGTGGTCTGAAGACAACTGAGACCTGTGGAACCTCCCCCTTGGGGGAAGCCCCTTGAATTCCAGAAGATAACCTTGGGAGACTATTTCTAGCGCCCAAGGATCCAGAACATCTCTTGCCCAAGCCTGAGCGAAGAGAGAGAGTCTGCCCCCCACCAGATCCGGTCCCGGATCGGGGGCCAACATTTCATGCTGTCTTGGTAGCAGTGGCAGGTTTCTTGGCCTGCTTTCCCTTGTTCCAGCCTTGCATTGGTCTCCAAGCTGGCTTGGCTTGAGAAGTATTACCCTCTTGCTTAGAGGACGTAGCACTTGGGGCTGGTCCGTTTCTACGAAAGGGACGAAAATTAGGTTTATTTTTTGCCTTGAAAGGCCGATCCTGAGGAAGGGCGTGGCCCTTACCCCCAGTGATATCAGAGATAATCTCTTTCAAGTCAGGGCCAAACAGCGTTTTCCCCTTGAAAGGAATGTTAAGTAGCTTGTTCTTGGAAGACGCATCAGCTGACCAAGATTTCAACCAAAGCGCTCTGCGCGCCACAATAGCAAACCCTGAATTCTTAGCCGCTAACCTAGCCAATTGCAAAGTGGCGTCTAGGGTGAAAGAATTAGCCAATTTGAGAGCATTGATTCTGTCCATAATCTCCTCATAAGGGGGAGAATCACTATCGACCGCCTTTATCAGCTCATCGAACCAGAAACATGCGGCTGTAGCTACAGGGACAATGCATGAAATAGGTTGTAGAAGGTAACCCTGCTGAACAAACATCTTTTTAAGTAAACCTTCTAATTTTTTATCCATAGGATCTTTAAAAGCACAACTATCCTCTATGGGTATAGTGGTGCGTTTGTTTAAAGTGGAAACCGCTCCCTCGACCTTGGGGACTGTCTGCCATAAGTCCTTTCTGGGGTCGACCATAGGAAACAATTTTTTAAATATGGGGGGGAGGGACGAAAGGAATACCGGGCCTTTCCCATTCTTTATTAACAATGTCCGCCACCCGCTTGGGTATAGGAAAAGCTTCTGGGAGTCCCGGGACCTCTAGGAACTTGTCCATTTTACATAGTTTCTCTGGGATGACCAACTTGTCACAATCATCCAGAGTGGATAATACCTCCTTGAGCAGAATGCGGAGATGTTCCAATTTAAATTTAAACGTAATCACATCAGGTTCAGCTTGTTGAGAAATGTTCCCTGAATCAGTAATTTCTCCCTCAGACAAAACCTCCCTGGCCCCATCAGACTGGGTTAGGGGCCCTTCAGAACCATTATTATCAGCGTCGTCATGCTCTTCAGTATCTAAAACAGAGCAGTCACGCTTACGCTGGTAAGTGTTCATTTTGGCTAAAATGTTTTTGACAGAATTATCCATTACAGCCGTTAATTGTTGCATAGTAAGGAGTATTGGCGCGCTAGATGTACTAGGGGCCTCCTGAGTGGGCAAGACTCGTGTAGACGAAGGAGGGAATGATGCAGTACCATGCTTACTCCCCTCACTTGAGGAATCATCTTGGGCATCATTGTCATTGTCACATAAATCACATTTATTTAAATGAATAGGAATTCTGGCTTCCCCACATTCAGAACACAGTCTATCTGGTAGTTCAGACATGTTAAACAGGCATAAACTTGATAACAAAGTACAAAAAACGTTTTAAAATAAAACCGTTACTGTCACTTTAAATTTTAAACTGAACACACTTTATTACTGCAATTGCGAAAAAACATGAAGGAATTGTTCAAAATTCACCAAATTTTCACCACAGTGTCTTAAAGCCTTAAAAGTATTGCACACCAAATTTGGAAGCTTTAACCCTTAAAATAACGGAACCGGAGCCGTTTTTAACTTTAACCCCTTTACAGTCCCTGGTATCTGCTTTGCTGAGACCCAACCAAGCCCAAAGGGGAATACGATACCAAATGACGCCTTCAGAAAGTCTTTTCTAAGTATCAGAGCTCCTCTCACATGCGACTGCATGACATGCCTCTCAAAAACAAGTGCGCAACACCGGCGCGAAAATGAGGCTCTGCCTATGATTTGGGAAAGCCCCTAAATAATAAGGAGTCTAAAACAGTGCCTGCCGATATTATTATATCAAAATACCCAGATAAAATGATTCCTCAAGGCTAAATATGTGTTAATAATGAATCGATTTAGCCCAGAAAAAGTCTACAGTCTTAATAAGCCCTTGTGAAGCCCTTATTTACGATCTTTATAAACATGGCTTACCGGATCCCATAGGGAAAATGACAGCTTCCAGCATTACATCGTCTTGTTAGAATGTGTCATACCTCAAGCAGCAAGAGACTGCTCACTGTTCCCCCAACTGAAGTTAATTGCTCTCAACAGTCCTGTGTGGAACAGCCATGGATTTTAGTGACGGTTGCTAAAATCATTTTCCTCATACAAACAGAAATCTTCATCTCTTTTCTGTTTCTGAGTAAATAGTACATACCAGCACTATTTTAAAATAACAAACTCTTGATTGAATAATAAAAACTACAGTTAAACACTAAAAAACTCTAAGCCATCTCCGTGGAGATGTTGCCTGTACAACGGCAAAGAGAATGACTGGGGTAGGCGGAGCCTAGGAGGGATCATGTGACCAGCTTTGCTGGGCTCTTTGCCATTTCCTGTTGGGGAAGAGAATATCCCACAAGTAAGGATGACGCCGTGGACCGGACACACCTATGTTGGAGAAAATGCAATTTCTCATACATTTTATACTCGGCAGCTGGTATAACAAGTCATTGAAGAGATATATATAAAAAATATATATATATATATATATATATATAAAAAACAAATTTTACAGTGTACTGTCCCTTTAATTTTGTTGTTGTCCATTATCTGTTAAAGTGATTTCGAATAGGTCCTAAAACTTTCTGAGGACCCTAAAAACTTGCAGAATAATTCTTATAAAAATAATTCGACCTGGTATAAATTATATGAAATTTATACAAATGTCAAAAGAGTTTTGTAATGCAGCAATTTCTCCTAGTACTTTTCTTAAAGGAATATTAAAACACCTCGTTCTTTATCATTTTTTTTTTTTTTTAATGTGCTTTGTTCCACAATCCGTAGAAAGGCCAACAGCTATATCTGTAACATAGGCTTTCAAAATGCTGCAAAATTGCCTAAGCTAACCACACAATTTGCTTCATTCGCATTTTCTGATTCTCTAGAGTATAAGACGATGCACAACTTTGACACAAAAGCAAGAAGTATACTGTCTCATGTCCTTTTTGTGTATTACACAGTGTAAAACTAGCATATCGACTAAGCCAAGGATTAATGTCTTACTATAATTTCTTATCTCAAACTGCTTCACATAGACACACTTTTGTATTTGTTTTGCTTGGTATTTTTATATGCAATTGTTTTACTTTATATTTTATTTTGCATAATCCAAGTTCATCAAACTGATAATTATTGTTGTTGTACTACTGTTTATCAGTAAATAGGTTTGCTAACTCTAGTATACTTTTTGCATTATTCTGATACAGCATAAATTTGCTAATAACCAATTATCACAATTAAAATTATATTAATGCCGACTGCACATTCCTATGATTTTTATTTTTGGCCACTATTGTTTATTAATTGCTTTTAAACTTACATTTTATCTTATTCTAATTATAATTTGCTAGCACACGTAAAAAAAATAAAAAAAAATCTAACCATTTTCATGAATATATGTACCTATTTACATCAATTTCTAGCATGCATAAATGAGTATATTTACTGTTTTATGTTACAATCCAACAATGTGAACAAATATCAAAAGATAATATACATAGAATAGTTCTGTGGGATCCCCAATGTCCCACTCGTTCTTCCTTTCGTCAGCTAAGCATAGAAAAAAAATATAAATAATAAAAATAAAAAAAAAATCAGAAGAAAAAAAAAGGGTCAACAACCCCAAGGTGTCCCAAGAGGAAACCAAACGTCATCAAAAAAAAGCTCTACATTGTAGCCAAGGTATTTAAAAAATTTTTTTTTTTTTTTTTTTCCCTTAGCCAACCAAATGTGTCAAAAATAGATATTACATAAAGATATGCCACGCAGGGCAGAGATATCAACTTACAGCATAGAAATTTAATCAGATCAAACAAAGTATATTATACTGTACCTCATCTGACAACTTAATATAAGACAATTAGAATAGTTTTTCAACTTTAAAAATTAAATACTCAGTGTTGGCATTTTTTACTATGTACAACGTAACACAACAAAATAACAACACAACATAACCAAAACAAAACAAAAAAAGGGGGGGGGGATAATTACTCTCCTACTCTCCTCCACCTCAGGTGAGTTGCCAGTCTCCCCTTAGATTAGCCTCCATAATAAAGAGTGAATTTTTAAAAGGTAGAATAGCTAATTTCTGTGTCTCAAGTTCGAATGACTTAATAAATATTCCCCATTTTGTAAAAAAAAAGCTTAATGTTATTTTCCAGTTCCGCCTGAGTTGAAACTTGTTCCAGGAACATTTGATGTACCATCCCATTCTTAAATTCCGAAAATTTTGGTTCTTTATTAGACTGCCAATTCCTTAGAATTCATTTCCTCCCAATCAATACTGCAGTATTAAGTAGTAGACAATTAGTGCCTACTTCATCGTGTCTTAGTAGGAAAAAAACATTATGGTCATTTAGGTGGATATATAGATTCAGAATTTTAGTGGCCCAGAATGAGATTTCCCCCCAAAATTTTTGAATTAGTGGACAATTCCAAAAAAGATTAACTATATCTGCTGCACTAAATTGGCATTTACTACATACTGCTTTAGTGCCGGTTTTATCCCACCATGATATGGACTGAGGTGTGCAATAATATTGAAAAAGAATCTTCACCTGTTCCCTAAAATATTCCCCTCGCATAGCCTTCGCCACCCTAGCCAATGAGCTCTTCATAAGTTCTAATTCTACTTGATTTTTACAGAGCTGGCTCCATTTTAGTTCAAGATATCTAGAATTACTTTGTTCTTGTGCCAACAATAAAGCATGATATGAATATGAGATAGAGAATTTCCCTGCCTGAAATAAAGTGCTTATTTGTCTAAGTATATCATTATCCCACTCTATAGACTTCATTTTCCTGCATTGTTCAGCATAGTGCCGCACTTGTAAATAGGAAAAAAAAAAAGATGATTCGAAATACCAAACTCTATTTTACACTCAAACGTCTTAATTATGTTCTCTTCTTTTTTGATAAGTTGCACAAGGTAATTAATCCCCAAATCTGACCATGCCTTGAACCTGGAAAAGTCATAGTCTTCATCAAATTCGGGTTTACCTCTAATTGTCAAAAAAGAATTGACTCTATAGTTAACCCCAATTTTAAAACAAAATTTACGCCAAGCCCGTATAGGTTGATCTATGATTGGAAGGCTTTTAATTACTCCTGGAATAAGTTTTGGGGGCATATGTACAAGAGCTTTTAGTGCAAAGGGAGCTACCAGGGCCGCTTCGATACTATAAATAGAGAAATGATCCTTCTCAGAGAACCAGTCCCAAACAAATTTCAAATTAGCAGCTGTTTTGTATGATTCAATATTCGGTACAGCCATGCCTATAGCCTCTTTTTTTAGCAAACATACGCTTAAAAGCTATCCTCGGCTTTTTGTTTTCCCAAATAAATTGTGTTATTAATTTGTTAATAGTCATACAATCTTTTTTTGATAATAGTAATGGTAATGCCTGGAACACATATATAAATCTTGGCAAAGATACCATTTTTATTAGGTGTATTCGGCCTGATAAAGATAGTGGCAACTTTCTCCACCTCTCTAGGTCTTCTTTGAAGAGTGAAATAGTTGGTGAAAAATTTAAGCTGTACCATTTCTTTGAGTCAGCTGAAAATTTTAACCCTAGGTATACAATATGTTCTTTCGCCTCTTTAAATGGTGTTAGAGGCAAATTCTTCTGTTTAATGAGCCACAAAATTTCAGATTTATCTTTATTTATTGCAAAGCCTGTAAAGGCTTGGAAGGATTCTAAGGCATTAATAATTAGGGGCAAATTAAACTGAAGATTTTGAGTTAAAATAAGCAAATCATCTGCATATATAGCCTGTTTAATTTTATATCCTCCAATATTAATACCCTCCAACTTTTGCCTGAAAAATATAGCTAGGGGCTCCAAAGTCAGGTTAAAAAGAAGGGGGATAGAGGGCATCCCTGTCTTGTCCCTCGTTGCAAGGTGAACTTATCTGAAATTAAAGAGTTGATACCTATAGCAGCTAATGGATTAGAATATAATAATGCAATAATCTGATAAAAATTACCTTGTATACCAAAATTGCCAATAGTAGTAAACATATGATCCCATAATAAGGAATCAAACACCTTTTATGTGTCTATAGATATAACTGCTGCGTCTTCTGTTGAGACTAAACCTGCCTTCTTTCTTGTATCGCAGTAATTAATCGCTATTTCTAGCTTCCTGATGTTTTTTTTTATAAGTGTCCTACCTTTAATAAACCCTGTTTGGTCTGGGTGAATCAGTGCCCCTATAATTATTTGTAGTCTATTAGCTAATGTGTGTTAAAATTTTATAAATCGACATTTAGCAAGGAGATGGGCCTATATGAGTCCATTAGTTCCTTATTTCTTCCTTGCTTAGGGATTAAAATTATTCTAGATTCAGTAAAGTAACTAGAAGGTAATTTGCCTTCTAAAAAAAAAAAGAATTAAATACTTTAATATAGGGGTGATTTCGTCCGAGAGGATTTTATATAATTCTCCTGGAAGATCAGGACCTGGAGCTTTGTTAAGCTTCAATTTAGTTATATTTTTTTTTAATCCCAACTTCCAAGATCGGAGAGTTTAATAAATCAAGATCATCCTTTGCTATTGGGGGGAAGTTTAATTGCATTCCAAAAGTAGTCTCTCTTTTGCTGGTCCACTACCTTATCTTGATATAGTAATTTAAAGTATTGGTAAAATTCCTGTAAAATATCTTGGGGATGTGTACACGTTTTATTTTTTGTTTTAATAGATGATATAGTCCTATTTGCTTTGCTTGTATTCACCCGTTTGGCCAAAATTTTTCCTATTTTATTCCCGTATTGCATAAAGTTACTATTCCTCTTCTAATCATTCTGTGTTTCTTTCAAGATATACCGGTTATCTCTGTTTTTTTAGCTTCTAAGTATTCTAGCCAGTTATTTTTACTATTATTCATAACATATTTTTGATATTTATTTATAATTTGTTTAGTAAGTTGGATCCAGTAGGAATCATTTTTCTTCTTTAATCTGATAATATATGCAAGGATCTCCTCCCTTATTACTGATTTAAACGCTTGCCAGATGATTTCTATATTTGACACTGAGCCGTTATTTCTATCATAGTAATCCGACCATTTATCAACCAGAAATCTTCGAAATTTTAAGTTGTTATATAAATATGTCGGAAAATAAAACCTGTTATTAGGTGATTTAGATGCCATAATTGACAGAGATAATAAAATTGGAGCGTGGTCGGAAATTGTAATTGGCAAAATTTCTGATTTTTTAGTTAGAGAAAAAAGTTTCTCACCAACTAAAAACATGTCAATACGTGAGAGAGATTAGTGGGCTGACATGTAAACTCTCTGCTATCCGGATAAGCATTCCTCCAAATATCCATTAGGCCTAGGTTGAAACAGAACTTTTTGAAAATTTTGGTATCTCTAGACCCTGGCAGAGTCTTCCTCCCATTCCGTTTCCTATCTAAGAAACCCGATGCTACAAGGTTCATATCACCCCCAAGGATTATGTTTTGATCAAACTCCATTAATTTCGATTGAAAAAACTCCCAAAACAAAATTTTCTTGGTATTAGGACCATATACATTATGTAGCCAAGGTATTAATATTAGTGTGTGACACTAACCCTTTGGAGCTGAAACAATAGCTGTGATCCAAATCTTTAATACAGATGCATGACACTGTCTCTTAAAGACCGGGACAATAATAATAATAAAACTTGATGTATCCAAAAAGAAATGCATGGAAGAGTAAAGAGTAGTCAACACTGTTGGAAGATATATCCCTTTAAGAAGCTACCAATACTTCATAAGTAGGGGTAAATTACTGCCACAATATACACTAGGGTGATAAGTAATTAACAGTTCCTGTGAACTGCACTCAGCAACCAATCCATATGATCTTATTTCCACTCAGGGTGTATTTAATATTCAGAGGTGATACCAGTCAAACTTTACTCTTGAATGGAATCATTAGACTCATCTTGCTCAAATTACTCTTTTTGCCCTATAAAAGCAAACACAACTCATGCTCCAGAGGAATAAAGTTCAGCCACAAGGACTACAAAACTTGCGATTTCCCGTAGTGAAGGCTGCAAACCTTAACGGTTTGGTTTAGTGTGAGGTCCAGTTGTCTTACATATTCTTAATGCCACCGAGTACACTGATCAGCCATAACATTAAAACCACCTGTCAATATCATTTAGGGCCCCCTCATGCTGCCAAAACAGCTCTGATGCGTTGAGGCATGGATTCCCCAAGACCTCTGAACGTGTGGTGTCTGGCACCAAGATATGTGGTGTCTGGCACCAAGATATCAGCAGCAGATCCTTTAAAGGGACAGTCTACTCTAGAATTGTTCTGGTTTAAAAAGATAGATATTCCTTTATAACCCATTCCCCAGTTTTGCATAACCAACACTGTTATAGTAATATACTTTTTACCTCTGTGATTATCTTGTATCTAAGCCTCAGCAGACTGCCCCCTTATTTCAGTTCTTTTGACAGACTTGCATTTTAGCCAATCAGTGCCCTCTCACAAGTAACTCCAAGAGCGTGAGCAAAATGTTATCTATATGGCACACATGAACTAATGTCCTCTAGCTTTGAAAAACTGTAAAAAGGAAATTCATGCTTACCTCATAAATTTATTTCTTTTACAAGATATGACGAGTCCACGGATTTCATCCTTACTTATGGGATTAAATCTCCTGTTAGCAGGAAGTGGCAAAGAGCACCACAGCAGAGCTGTATAAATAGCTCCTCCCTTCCCTCCCAACCCAGTCATTCTCTTTGCCTGTGTTAGTGATAGGAAGAGGTAAAGTGAGGTGTTAGTTTAGATTCTTCAATCAAGAAGTTTTTTATTTTAAAAATGGTGCCAGTGAGTGCTATTTTTTCTCAGGGAGAAATCGTCAGTCAATAACTTCCCAAGAGGAGTGGAGACATTTTATTTTCTGCCCTGATGTTGATGATCTTAGCAAAACATTCTCTAAGACCCTGCTGGTTCCCACAGAGCGGTTGAAGGTAGTGTACAGAAACATCTTCAGTGTGGAGAACCGTGTCATGCGACAAGCAGCATTGAGGTATGTTCAGTCATTTTTATATGGCACACATGAACTAAATGTCCTCTAGCTTTGAAAAACTGTAAAATGCATTTAGATAAGAGGCGGACTTCAAGGGCTTAGAAATTAGTATATGAGCCTATATAGATATAGCTTTCAACTATGAATACCAAGAGAACAAAGCATTTTGTATCATCAAGAATTTGATGAAAAAAACAGAATTTATGTTTACCTGATAAATTACTTTCTCCAACGGTGTGTCCGGTCCACGGCGTCATCCTTACTTGTGGGATATTCTCTTCCCCAACAGGAAATGGCAAAGAGCCCAGCAAAGCTGGTCACATGATCCCTCCTAGGCTCCGCCTACCCCAGTCATTCGACCGACGTTAAGGAGGAATATTTGCATAGGAGAAACCATATGGTACCGTGGTGACTGTAGTTAAAGAAAATAAATTATCAGACCTGATTAAAAAAACCAGGGCGGGCCGTGGACCGGACACACCGTTGGAGAAAGTAATTTATCAGGTAAACATAAATTCTGTTTTCTCCAACATAGGTGTGTCCGGTCCACGGCGTCATCCTTACTTGTGGGAACCAATACCAAAGCTTTAGGACACGGATGAATGGAGGGAGCAAATCAGGTCACCTAAATGGAAGGCACCACGGCTTGCAAAACCTTTCTCCCAAAAATAGCCTCAGAAGAAGCAAAAGTATCAAACTTGTAAAATTTGGTAAAAGTGTGCAGTGAAGACCAAGTCGCTGCCCTACATATCTGATCAACAGAAGCCTCGTTCTTGAAGGCCCATGTGGAAGCCACAGCCCTAGTGGAATGAGCTGTGATTCTTTCGGGAGGCTGCCGTCCGGCAGTCTCGTAAGCCAATCTGATGATGCTTTTAATCCAAAAAGAGAGAGAGGTAGAAGTTGCTTTTTGACCTCTCCTTTTACCAGAATAAACAACAAACAAGGAAGATGTTTGTCTAAAATCCTTTGTAGCATCTAAATAGAATTTTAGAGCGCGAACAACATCCAAATTGTGCAACAAACGTTCCTTCTTTGAAACTGGTTTCGGACACAGAGAAGGTACGATAATCTCCTGGTTAATGTTTTTGTTAGAAACAACTTTTGGAAGAAAACCAGGTTTAGTACGTAAAACCACCTTATCTGCATGGAACACCAGATAAGGAGGAGAACACTGCAGAGCAGATAATTCTGAAACTCTTCTAGCAGAAGAAATTGCAACTAAAAACAAAACTTTCCAAGATAATAACTTAATATCAACGGAATGCAAGGGTTCAAACGGAACCCCCTGAAGAACTGAAAGAACTAAATTGAGACTCCAAGGAGGAGTCAAAGGTTTGTAAACAGGCTTAATTCTAACCAGAGCCTGAACAAAGGCTTGAACATCTGGCACAGCAGCCAGTTTTTTGTGAAGTAACACCGACAAGGCAGAAATCTGTCCCTTCAGGGAACTTGCAGATAATCCTTTTTCCAATCCTTCTTGAAGGAAGGATAGAATCCTAGGAATCTTAACCTTGTCCCAAGAGAATCCTTTAGATTCACACCAACAGATATATTTTTTCCAAATTTTGTGGTAAATCTTTCTAGTTACAGGCTTTCTGGCCTGAACAAGAGTATCAATAACAGAATCTGAGAACCCTCGCTTCGATAAAATCAAGCGTTCAATCTCCAAGCAGTCAGCTGGAGTGAAACCAGATTCGGATGTTCGAACGGACCCTGAACAAGAAGGTCTCGTCTCAAAGGTAGCTTCCAAGGTGGAGCCGATGACATATTCACCAGATCTGCATACCAAGTCCTGCGTGGCCACGCAGGAGCTATCAAGATCACCGACGCCCTCTCCTGATTGATCCTGGCTACCAGCCTGGGGATGAGAGGAAACGGCGGGAACACATAAGCTAGTTTGAAGGTCCAAGGTGCTACTAGTGCATCCACTAGAGCCGCCTTGGGATCCCTGGATCTGGACCCGTAGCAAGGAACTTTGAAGTTCTGACGAGAGGCCATCAGATCCATGTCTGGAATGCCCCACAGCTGAGTGACTTGGGCAAAGATTTCCGGATGGAGTTCCCACTCCCCCGGATGCAATGTCTGACGACTCAGAAAATCCGCTTCCCAATTTTCCACTCCTGGGATGTGGATAGCAGACAGGTGGCAGGAGTGAGACTCCGCCCATAGAATGATTTTGGTCACTTCTTCCATCGCTAGGGAACTCCTTGTTCCCCCCTGATGGTTGATGTACGCAACAGTTGTCATGTTGTCTGATTGAAACCGTATGAACTTGGCCCTCGCTAGCTGAGGCCAAGCCTTGAGAGCATTGAATATCGCTCTCAGTTCCAGAATATTTATCGGTAGAAGAGATTCTTCCCGAGACCAAAGACCCTGAGCTTTCAGGGATCCCCAGACCGCGCCCCAGCCCATCAGACTGGCGTCGGTCGTGACAATGACCCACTCTGGTCTGCGGAATGTCATCCCTTGTGACAGGTTGTCCAGGGACAGCCACCAACGGAGTGAGTCTCTGGTCCTCTGATTTACTTGTATCTTCGGAGACAAGTCTGTATAGTCCCCATTCCACTGACTGAGCATGCACAGTTGTAATGGTCTTAGATGAATGCGCGCAAAAGGAACTATGTCCATTGCCGCTACCATCAACCCGATCACTTCCATGCACTGAGCTATGGAAGGAAGAGGAACGGAATGAAGTATCCGACAAGAGTCTAGAAGCTTTGTTTTTCTGGCCTCTGTCAGAAAAATCCTCATTTCTAAGGAGTCTATTATTGTTCCCAAGAAGGGAACCCTTGTTGACGGGGATAGAGAACTCTTTTCCACGTTCACTTTCCATCCATGAGATCTGAGAAAGGCCAGGACAATGTCCGTGTGAGCCTTTGCTTGAGGAAGGGACGACGCTTGAATCAGAATGTCGTCCAAGTAAGGTACTACAGCAATGCCCCTTGGTCTTAGCACAGCTAGAAGGGACCCTAGTACCTTTGTGAAAATCCTTGGAGCAGTGGCTAATCCGAAAGGAAGCGCCACGAACTGGTAATGTTTGTCCAGGATTGCGAACCTTAGGAACCGATGATGTTCCTTGTGGATAGGAATATGTAGATACGCATCCTTTAAATCCACCGTGGTCATGAATTGACCTTCCTGGATGGAAGGAAGAATAGTTCGAATGGTTTCCATCTTGAACGATGGAACCTTGAGAAACTTGTTTAAGATCTTGAGATCTAAGATTGGTCTGAACGTTCCCTCTTTTTTGGGAACTATGAACAGATTGGAGTAGAACCCCATCCCTTGTTCTCTTAATGGAACAGGATGAATCACTCCCATTTTTAACAGGTCTTCTACACAATGTAAGAATGCCTGTCTTTTTATGTGGTCTGAAGACAACTGAGACCTGTGGAACCTCCCCCTTGGGGGAAGTCCCTTGAATTCCAGAAGATAACCTTGGGAGACTATTTCTAGCGCCCAAGGATCCAGAACATCTCTTGCCCAAGCCTGAGCGAAGAGAGAGAGTCTGCCCCCCACCAGATCCGGTCCCGGATCGGGGGCCAACATTTCATGCTGTCTTGGTAGCAGTGGCAGGTTTCTTGGCCTGCTTTCCCTTGTTCCAGCCTTGCATTGGTCTCCAAGCTGGCTTGGCTTGAGAAGTATTACCCTCTTGCTTAGAGGACGTAGCACCTTGGGCTGGTCCGTTTCTACGAAAGGGACGAAAATTAGGTTTATTTTTTGCCTTGAAAGGCCGATCCTGAGGAAGGGCGTGGCCCTTACCCCCAGTGATATCAGAGATAATCTCTTTCAAGTCAGGGCCAAACAGCGTTTTCCCCTTGAAAGGAATGTTAAGTAGCTTGTTCTTGGAAGACGCATCAGCCGACCAAGATTTCAACCAAAGCGCTCTGCGCGCCACAATAGCAAACCCAGAATTCTTAGCCGCTAACCTAGCCAATTGCAAAGTGGCGTCTAGGGTGAAAGAATTAGCCAATTTGAGAGCATTGATTCTGTCCATAATCTCCTCCAAAGGAGGAGAATCACTATCGACCGCTCTTATCAGATCATCGAACCAGAAACATGCGGCTGTAGCGACAGGGACAATGCATGAAATTGGTTGTAGAAGGTAACCTTGCTGAACAAACATTTTTTTAAGCAAACCTTCTAATTTTTTATCCATAGGATCTTTGAAAGCACAACTATCCTCTATGGGTATAGTGGTGCGTTTGTTTAAAGTGGAAACCGCTCCCTCGACCTTGGGGACTGTCTGCCATAAGTCCTTTCTGGGGTCGACCATAGGAAACAATTTTTTAAATATGGGGGGAGGGACGAAAGGAATACCGGGCCTTTCCCATTCTTTATTAACAATGTCCGCCACCCGCTTGGGTATAGGAAAAGCTTCTGGGAGCCCCGGCACCTCTAGGAACTTGTCCATTTTACAAAGTTTCTCTGGGATGACCAACTTGTCACAATCATCCAGAGTGGATAATACCTCCTTAAGCAGAATGCGGAGATGTTCCAACTTAAATTTAAATGCAATCACATCAGGTTCAGCCTGTTGAGAAATGTTCCCTGAATCAGTAATTTCTCCCTCAGACAAAACCTCCCTGGCCCCATCAGACTGGGTTAGGGGCCCTTCAGAAATATTATTATCAGCGTCGTCATGCTCTTCAGTATCTAAAACAGAGCAGCCGCGCTTACGCTGATAAGTGTTCATTTTGGCTAAAATGTTTTTGACAGAATTATCCATTACAGCCGTTAATTGTTGCATAGTAAGGAGTATTGGCGCGCTAGATGTACTAGGGGCCTCCTGAGTGGGCAAGACTCGTGTAGACGAAGGAGGGAATGATGCAGTACCATGCTTACTCCCCTCACTTGAGGAATCATCTTGGGCATCATTGTCATTATCACATAAATCACATTTATTTAAATGAATAGGAATTCTGGCTTCCCCACATTCAGAACACAGTCTATCTGGTAGTTCAGACATGTTAAACAGGCATAAACTTGATAACAAAGTACAAAAAACGTTTTAAAATAAAACCGTTACTGTCACTTTAAATTTTAAACTGAACACACTTTATTACTGCAATTGCGAAAAACATGAAGGAATTGTTCAAAATTCACCAAATTTTCACCACAGTGTCTTAAAACCTTAAAAGTATTGCACACCAAATTTGGAAGCTTTAACCCTTAAAATAACGGAACCGGAGCCGTTTTGAACTTTAACCCCTTTACAGTCCCTGGTATCTGCTTTGCTGAGACCCAACCAAGCCCAAAGGGGAAAACGATACCAAATGACGCCTTCAGAAAGTCTTTTCTAAGTATCAGAGCTCCTCTCACATGCGACTGCATGCCATGCCTCTCCAAAACAAGTGCGCAACACCGGCGCGAAAATGAGGCTCTGCTTATGCTTTGGGAAAGCCCCTAAAGAATAAGGTGTCTAAACCAGTGCCTGCCGATATTATTATATCAAAATACCCAGATAAAATGATTCCTCAAGGCTAAATATGTGTTAATAATGAATCGATTTAGCCCAAAAAAAAGTCTACAGTTTTAATAAGCCCTTGTGAAGCCCTTATTTACGATCGTAATAAACATGGCTTACCGGATCCCATAGGGAAAATGACAGCTTCCAGCATTACATCGTCTTGTTAGAATGTGTCATACCTCAAGCAGCAAGAGACTGCACACTGTTCCCCCAACTGAAGTTAATTGCTCTCAACAGTCCTGTGTGGAACAGCCATGGATTTTAGTGACGGTTGCTAAAATCATTTTCCTCATACAAACAGAAATCTTCATCTCTTTTCTGTTTCTGAGTAAATAGTACATACCAGCACTATTTCAAAATAACAAACTCTTGATTGAATAATAAAAACTACAGTTAAACACTAAAAAACTCTAAGCCATCTCCGTGGAGATGTTGCCTGTACAACGGCAAAGAGAATGACTGGGGTAGGCGGAGCCTAGGAGGGATCATGTGACCAGCTTTGCTGGGCTCTTTGCCATTTCCTGTTGGGGAAGAGAATATCCCACAAGTAAGGATGACGCCGTGGACCGGACACACCTATGTTGGAGAAAGTAAATTAGAAAGTTGTTTTCAATTACATGCCCTATCTGAATCATGAAAGTTTAATTTTGACTAAACTGTCCCCTTAAGTCCTGCAAGTTGCAAGGTGGGGCCTCCATGGATCGGATTTGTTGTTTCAGCACATCCCACATATGATCAATCTGATTAAAATCTGGGGAATTTGGAGGCCAAGGCAACACCTTGAGCTCTTTGTCCTGTTCCTCAAACCATTCCTGAACAATTTTTGCAGTGTGGAAGAGTGTATTATCCTGCTGAAAGAGGCCACTGCTATCAGGGAACACCATTGCCATAAAGGGGTGTACGTGGTCCACAACAATCTCTAGGTAGGTGGCATGTGTCAAAGTAACATCCACACGAGTTTCAGGACTCAAGGTTTCCCAATATAAGATTGTCCAGTGCAATCATCCCCAGGTAAATGTCGCACACGCACCTGGCCAGCCACCTGATCTAAAAGAAAATGGGATTAATCAGACAAGGCAATCTTCTTCCCTTGCTCTATGGTACAGTTCTGCTGCTCACGTCCCCATTGAAGGCGCTTTCAGCAGTGGACAAGAGTCATCATGGGCACTCTGACCTGACTGCGGCTACCCAGCCCCATAAGCAGCAAACTGTGATGCACTTTGTGTTCTGACACCTTTCTATTATGAAAGACAAAAGAAGAAACATAGCGCAAGCCGCTCTAAGGGTAAAACTGTAATTTAATAATACAAACATGCGCATAAATAAAATTGCACGTATAATGTGTATAGTATAAAAAGTGATGGAAATATCATGTGTATATCACCACATCCAGCTGAGAGAATAGGTGGTGGAGAGAAAGTGTTCCGTCCTGTCCCTTGTCAAGCTTCAGGCATTTCCAGATCGCTACTCAGAAGCAAAGGGCTGGAGGCTGTGTCACACTGACCAAACGTCCAAAGGAATGCAGAGAGGCTGACTGGCTAGAGTCTCTACGCGTTTCTTCGGGATCCGACCCGACTTTCTCAAGAGTTATTGCAGTCTGCAATACACATTTCCATCGCTTTTTATACTATACACATTGTACGTGCAATTTTATTTATGCGCATGTTTGTATTATTAAATTACAGTTTTACCCTTAGAGAGTGGCGTGCGTTCTGTTTCTTCTTTTGTCTCCTATGCTTTTAGCTCTTGGGATCTGTGCCACAGCGTTCCCAGTTTCTTTGGAGCAGCAGATTCTCTATTTGATCTATTAGTCTGAAAGGATTCACTACTGCCTGTGAACCTCTATGATAGCACTAAGGTTGTATGCTTGGTATATCTAAGTATTTGTTTTATTTGTCATGTCCTATGTTTGTCACACATTGTTTTATAATATATTGGTGGATCTATACACCATCTGTAGTGAATTTAATCACTAACAATGTTTTTATAATATCCTTAATTTCTCTATAACATATGCTCTAATATAATCTATTTATGAGAAGCGCAGCGTTGATCTTTTTGTTTTCGTTTTCTAGACCTTTCTATTATGGCCAGCATTCATTTTTTTCAGCAATTTCAGCTACAGTAGCTCTTCTGTGTGATTGGACCAGACAGGGTAACCATCACTATTTGACCGTTGTCAAAGTCACTCAGATCTTTTTGCATGCCTATTTTACCTGCTTCCAACACATGAAATTCAAGAACTGATTGTTTACTTGCTGCCTAATACATCCCACCTATTGACAGGTGCCATTGTAACGATATAATCAATGCCAGAGTCATACTCAGTCACACTCTCAGTCAGTCACTCTCACTATATGTGAATACATGTTAAAAAGTAGTAAGGAGTGGTTCTTTTACTTTTTAAAATTTGGAATTTAATATATGTACCTATTCTAAACTGGTACAAATAGTACACATCATTCCTATTTTGAACCAAATACACTAATAGAGCCCATTCAAATATCCTGAAACTTAGTAACTGGTTATTTTTACAATTAAACATTTAGAAAAAAAAAACAAAAAAAAAAAAAACAAGCAAACCACAAAAAAGTACTCCAAGATCAAATGTTACGACACAAAAATAAATGCATAGGCACATTGTTTTATGAACTAGACATGCTATATTCAACACAAATATCAGATTAAAAAAAGCCAACATCTCACCATTAGGGTGCCAGATTTCTGTAATAAATTTCATTTTCGGAGGCCTTAGAGGATAATCTTTTGGAAAAGTAAGATGAGCCTTGAAAACACCACCTTCACTAGGAAGAAGACAGAAAAAAAAATAGAGGTTACTATCAAAGAAAGTAGACATTTAATACAAAATGTGTGCCAATATATTACAAATACACATTATTATTGCTTGGTGCCTTGCAGGTGCCCCATCTCATTAGTAAACCTACAAGTCCTTACTATTGGGAATTCAGTACCTTACCGCCAGACACCCTACACCAGAACTTTTAATCCCTCCCACTCCCTATACCTCCTAGTCCAGTGATGGCGAACCGTGACACTCCAGATGCTTCAGAACTACATTTCCCATGATGCTCGACTGGACTTCAGAGTGCCTAAGCATCATGGGAAATGTAGTTCTGAAACATCTGGAGAGCCAAGGTTTGCCATCACTGTTCTAGTCTATCGTATAGCCAAGTAAAGTAGAAACAAAACGTAGGAAAGAGAGTAAAGTAAAGAGGTGCAAATTAGAACTCCTGCCAACTATAAAGAAACAAATAAACTTGGGCACGTCTCATGGACTCTCACCACAAAGAAAAATGAATTTATTCAGGTAAGCATAAATTATGTTTTCATTAAAGGGACACTGAACCCAAATTTTGTCTTTCGTGATTTAGATAGAGCATGAAATTTTAAGCAACTTTCTAATATACTCCAATTATCAAATTTTCTTCATTCTCTTGGTATCTTTATTTGAAATGCAAGAATGTAAGTTTAGATGCCGGCCCATTTTTGGTGAACAACCTGGATTGTTCTTGCTTATTGGTGGATAAATTCATCCACCAATAAAAAAAAGTGTTCTCCAGAGTGCTGAACCAAAAAAAAAAATACTTAGATGCCTTCTTTTCAAATAAAGATAGCAAGAGAGGCAAGGAAATTTGATAATAGGAGTAAATTAGAAAGTTGCTTAAAATGTCATGCTCTATGTGAATCACGAAAGAAAAAATTAGGGTTCAGTGTCCCTTTAAGGCACTGAGTCCACAAGTTTTTACTATTTGGAATACCCAGCTGTGAAGTTCACAAAAATTGGGTGGGACAAAATAAAAGGCAGGCACCTATTTACTAGACACTTCAGTCTGAAGAAATTATCTGCCAAAAGCGGCTTCAGTGGAGGCAAAAAACCCCCCTCAAAACAGAGTTTGGTAAATGTGCGTAATGATGACCAAGTTATTGCCTTGCACATCTGATGCACTGAATCCTCATTCTAGAATGCCCAGGAAGTAGAGACAGAATGGGTAGAATAATCTTTATGAATCAAAATTATTTAACCAAGAGGCTAAAGAAGCAGGCATAGCCTTCTGTTCCTTACGCTTACCCGAAAAATTAAACTAACTGGAATATTGCCTAAACGGTCAAGTAGCTTGCAGATATTATAAAGCTCTAACCACATCTAAATTATGTAATAACCGCTCTTTTGAATTCTTTGGATTTGGACATAACCAAGGAACTACAATCTCTTGGTTAATGTTTTCTGCAGTTACCAACTTAGGTAAAAGAATATGATGGGTATGTGGTCAGCCTTATCTTGATGAGAAGCCAAATATGGTACTTTACAAGAAAGCGCAATAATTCAGATACTATTCTGGTCGAGGAAATAACCAGAAAACACAATTCTCAATAACAAGATTCCATGGAGGAGTAAGTGACTTTACAACTGGTCTGATTCTATATAAAGCTTGAATATCTGGAAGTCTTGCTATCCTCCGGTGGAATAACACAGAAAGAGCAGAAATATAACCCTTCAAAGTACTGCAAGTCAAACTCTTATCCAACCCATCGTAAATAAATTGTAGAATTTGAAATGACTGCCAACTAAAACCTCTTAACACACCAGGAAAGATAAATCTTCCATACCTTTTCAAGATTCATTATCCTCAGGCATAGTACCCCAGTATTGGTGTAAAGCTGATGGGGTGCCACTCTTCAAAAAGGGAAGCAGGGATGATCCAGGAAGCTATAGACCAGTTAGTCTGTCATCAATAGAGGGGAAGATATTTGAAGGGATTATATTGATGACCATATTCATGTAAACAAGATTATGAGTTCAAATCAGCATGGTTTTATGAGAAATAGATCATGTCAAACTAATCTAATTAGATTCTACAAAGAAGTAAGTAAAATATAGATAGAGGAATCAGAAGATGTGATATACTTAGACTTTGCAAAGGCGTTGGATACAGTGCCACATGAGAGATTAATGCACAAAATTAAGGGACTGGGATTAGCTGAAAATGTTAGCTCATGGATAAATAACTGGATAAAAGATAGGGAGCAACAAGTAGTAGTGAATAGATCATACTCAGATTGGACAAAGGTAATCAGTGGAGTCCCCCAGGGATCAGTACTTGGCCCTGTTCTTTTTAATATTTTTATTAATGATTTGGACAAGGATTAAATAGCGACATTTCTGCCGATGATACTAAGTTAAGTAAGGTCATTAGGTCAGAGCAGGAATAACTTTCATTACAAAGGGATCTGCAAAAATTAGAAGTATGGGTAGGTAAATGGAAAATGAGATTTAATACAGGAAAATGCAAGGTTCTACATTTTGGAAGTAAAAATAAGCAGGCAATGTAATATTTAAATGGGACAAGACTTAGCCAAACAGAGGAGGAAAGGGATTTGGGATTAGTAATAGATAAAAAGCTAAAGATGGGTGCACAATGCTTGGCAGCGGCTTCAACGGCTAATAAGATACTAGCATGTATTATAAGAGGCATTGATTCAAGAGAGGAAAGCATAATTATGTCACTAAAACCTCACTTTGAGTATGCAGTTCTGGGGACCGATCGCAAAAAAAGATATTGCAGAACTAGAAAAAGTTCAGAGAAGGACCACAAAGCTAATAAGGGGAATGGAAATTTAAAGGGACATGAAACCCAATTTCTTTCTTTCATGATTTAGGAAGAGCATGTAATTTTAAACAACTTTCTAATTTACTTCTAGTATCTAATTTGCTTCAATCTCTTGATATGCTTTGCTGAGACACAAGTCTATAAATGTAAGGCCCCAATGCTGAATCAACTGATGAAAAACCTCCAGATTGAGACACCATTCCCCTGGATGGAAAGACTGACAATTCAAATAGTCTGCCTCCCAATTGTCGACCCCTGGAATTTTAATTGCTGAAACTGCACCAGGACAAAATACAGGCCACTTCCTCCATTGCCAGCCCACTGCAAGTACTTCCCTGATTGATGCAGGCTACTGAAGTTGTCCGATTGAAAACAAAATGCAAGGCACCTCTTCAAGAGAAGGCCAAGTCTGGAGAGCCCTGAATAATCATGCAAAGTTCTAGAACATTGATTGGAAACCTCTCCTCCTGAGGAAACTTAACTCCCTGCCAACTCGAAGATTTCCAGACTGTGCCCCAACGGGAAAGACTTGCATCTTTGGAAATGTTCTCCCAAAATGGATATTCCCTGATACATAACCTGCTGAGATGTCCACCAAGAAATCAATTGCCTTACTGAAGGATCTCACCAAATAATTTAAAGAAGAAAAAGGGAAAAAACGAAAGAGAGCTTGTTGCAATCCCCATTCCATTGATTCAACATGCAAAGCTGAAGAGGACGCAGATAAAAATTTGCAAAAAAAAAGGAAATTTATGCTTACCTGATAAATTGATTTCTTCTACGATACGACGAGTCCACGGATTCATCCTTACTTGTGGGATATTATCCTCCTGCTAACAGGAAGCGGCAAAGAGCACCACAGCAGAGCTGAATATATAGCTCCTCCCTTCTCTCCACCCCCAGTCATTCGACCGAAGGTATAGGAAGAGAAAAGAAAAGCTAAAAGGTGCAGAGGTGACTGAAGTTTTGAAAAAAAAAAAAATATAATCTGTCTAATATGACAGGGAGGGCCGTGGACTTGTCGTATCGTAGAAGAAATCAATTTTATCAGGTAAGCATAAATTTCCTTTTCTTCTACTAGATACGACGAGTCCACGGATTCATCCTTACTTGTGGGATACAATACCAAAGCAACAGGACATGGATGAATGGGAGGGACAAGACAGATACCTAAACGGAAGGCACCACTGCTTGAAGAACTTTTCTCCCAAAAATAGCCTCAGAAGAAGCAAAAGTATCAAATTTGTAAAATTTGGAAAAGGTATGAAGGGAGGACCAAGTCGCAGCCTTACAAATCTGTTCAACAGAAGCATCGTTTTTAAAAGCCCATGTGGAAGCCACCGCTCTAGTAGAATGAGCCGTAATTCTTTCAGGAGGTTGCAGTCCAGCCAAACTGATAATGCTTTTCAGCCAAAAAGAAAGAGGTAGTCGTAGCTTTTTGACCCCTACGCTTTCCAGAATAAACAACGAATAGGGAAGATGTTTGACGGAAATCCTTGGTCGCTTGTAAGTAAAACTTCAAGGCCCGAACCATGTCCAAATTATGTAACAGACGTTCCTTCTTAGACGAAGGATTAGGACACAAGGAAGGAACAACAATTTCCTGATTAATATTGAAACAACCTTAGGAAGGAATCCAGGTTTAGTACGCAAAACCACCCTATCAGAATGGAATATAAGATAAAGCAAATCACATTGTAACACAGAAAGCTCAGACACCCTTTGAGCAGAAGAGATAGCAACTAAGAACAAAACTTTCCAGGATAAAAGCTTAATATCCATGGAATGCAAAGGTTCAAACGGAACCACCTGAAGAACATTGAGAACTAAATTCAAACTCCATGGCAGAGCAACAGGTTTAAACACAGGCTTGATTCTGACTAAAGCCTGACAAAAAGACTGAACGTCTG
This sequence comes from Bombina bombina, assembly GCF_027579735.1. Taxonomy (NCBI): domain Eukaryota; kingdom Metazoa; phylum Chordata; class Amphibia; order Anura; family Bombinatoridae; genus Bombina; species Bombina bombina. The sequence continues at coordinate 701,496,818 of NC_069501.1, read as the reverse complement.
GGACATCCATCAGACGCTTGTGTAGTAAAATTGACAAAGCAGAAATTTGTCCCTTTAAGGAACAAGCTGATAATCCCTTCTCCAATCCTTCTTGGAGAAAGGACAAAATCCTAGGAATTCTAACCCTACTCCATGAGTAGCCCTTGGATTCGCACCAATAAAGATATTTACGCCATATCTTATGGTAAATTTTCCTAGTGACAGGCTTTCGAGCCTGAATCAAGGTATCAATGACCGACTCAGAGAATCCCCGCTTAGATAAAATCAAGCGTTCAATCTCCAGGCAGTCAGCTGCAGAGAATTTAGATTTGGATGTTGGAACGGACCTTGGATGAGAAGGTCTTGTCTCAAGACCTTTGGTAAAATTGTTCGTATAGTCTCTATCTTGAACGATGGGACTCTGAGAAATTTGTTTAGACATTTGAGATCTAAAATCGGTCTGAAGGTTCTCTCTTTTTTGGGAGCCACGAACAGATTTGAGTAAAACCCCTGTCCTTGTTCTAGTTTTTGAACTGGACAAATTACATCCATGGTATAGAGGTCTTTTACACAGCGTAAGAACGCCTCTCTTTTTGTCTGGTCTACAGACAAACGTGAAAGATTAAATCTCCCTCTTGGGAGAAAATCATTCAATTCTAGCCGATACCCCCTGGGTCACAATTTCTAATGCCCAGGGATCGTGAACATTCCTTGCCAAAGTCTGAGCGAAGAGAGAATGTCTGCCCCCTACTAAATCCGGTCCCGGATCGGGGGCTGCCCCTTCATGCTGTCTTGGTAGCAGCAGCGGGCTTCTTAACTTGTTTACCTTTATTCCAGGCCTGGTTAGGTCTCCAGACTGACTTGGATTGTGCAAAATTCCCCTCCTGCTTTGTTGCGGAAGTAGAGGGTCCACCTTTAAAGTTTCAAAAGGAACGAAAATGATTTTGTTTAGCCCTCATTTTAACAGTCTTATCCAGAGGTAGGGCATGACCTTTACCTCCAGTAACGTCAGAAATGATTTCCTTGAGTTTAGGCCCGAATAGGGTCTTGCCTTTAAAAGGAATAGCTAAAAGCTTAGATTTTGATGATACATCAACAGACCAAGATTTAAGCTATAACGCTCTATGCGCTAAAATGGCAAAGCCTGCATTTTTTGCCACTAATTTAGCCATTTGAAAAGCGGCATCGGTAATAAAAGAATTAGCTAACTTGAGAACCTTAATTCTATCCAAAATATCATATAATGGGGTCTCGACCTTAAGATACTCCTCTAGAGCCTCAAACCAAAAAGCTGCTGCAGTAGTAACTGGAACAATGCACGCTATAGGTTGTAGAAGAAAACCCTGATGAATAAACAATTTCTTTAAAAGACCCTCTAATTTTTTTATCCATAGGATCTTAGAAAGCACAACTGTCCTCAATAGGTATAGTTGTATGCTTAACCAGGGTAGAAATAGCTCCCTTCACCTTAGGGACCGTCTGCCAGGAATCCCGAATGGTGTCAGATATGGGAAACATTTTCTTAAAAGTAGGAGGGGGAGAGAACAGAATGCCTGGTCTGTCCCATTCCTTAATAACAATGTCCGAAATCCTTTTAGGGACCGGAAAAACATTAGTGTAAGTAGGAACCTCTAGATATTTATCCATTTTACACAATTTCTCTGGCAGCATTACAATAGGGTCACAATCATCCAGAGTCGCTAAACCTCCCGGAGTAACAGGCGGAGGTGTTCAAGCTTAAATTTAAAGGCCGTCACGTCCGAGTCTGTTTGAGGGAACACATTTCCTGAGTCTGAAAGCTCTCCCTCAGACAGCAATTCCCCTACCCCCAACTCAGAACACTGTGAGGGTACATCAGAGATGGCCAATAAAGCATCAGAGGGCTCAGCATTTACTCTAATACTGGACCTACTGCGCTTACCCTGTAAACCTGGCAGTTTAGATAATACCTCTAAGGGTAGTAGACATAATGAAAAAAACAACAATCTGAAAAACGGTACTGCGCCTTTAAGAGTAAAAAAGCGTACAATTTTTCCAAAACTGCTTTAAAATGTTATAACTCACAATTTTAGCATATATAGGTGTCTTATCTTGTAACCTAAGATTGCACCACAAGTAAGGGACAATTAACCCTCTATGAGAAAAAACGTTACCCAAAAACGTTACAAAAAAACATAATTTATGCTTACCTGATAAATTTATTTCTCTTGTAGTGTGTTCAGTCCACGGGTCATCCATTACTTATGGGATATATTCTCCTTCCCAACAGGAAGTTGCAAGAGCATCACCCAAGCAGAGCTGCTATATAGCTCCTCCCCTCACATGTCATATCCAGTCATTCGACCGAAACAAGACGAGAAAGGAGAAACTATAAGGTGCAGTGGTGACTGGAGTTATAATTTTAAAATTTAGAACCTGCCTTAAAAAGACAGGGTGGGCCGTGGACTGAACACACTACAAGAGAAATAAATTTATCAGGTAAGCATAAATTATGTTTTCTCTTGTTAAGCGTGTTCAGTCCACGGGTCATCCATTACTTATGGGATACCAATACCAAAGCTAAGTACACGGATGATGGGAGGGACAAGGCAGGAACATTAAACAGAAGGAACCACTGCCTGTAGAACCTTTCTCCCAAAACCAGCCTCCGAAGAAGCGAAAGTGTCAAATTTGTAAAATTTGGAAAAAGTATGAAGTGAAGACCAAGTTGCAGCCTTGCAAATCTGTTCAACAGAGGCCTCATTCTTAAAGGCCCAGGTGGAAGCCACAGCTCTAGTGGAATGAGCTGTAATTCTTTCAGGAGGCTGCTGTCCAGCAGTCTCATAGGCTAAACGTATTATGCTACAAAGCCAAAAAGACAGAGGTAGCCGAAGCCTTTTGACCTCTCCTCTGTCCAGAGTAAACGACAAACAGAGAAGAAGTTTGTCTAAAATCTTTAGTTGCCTGTAAGTAGAACTTCAGAGCACGGACCATGTCTAGATTATGCAAAAGACGTTCCTTCTTTGAAGAAGGATTAGGACATAATGATGGAACAACAATCTCTTGATTGATATTCCTGTTAGAAACAACATTAGGCAAAAACCCAGGTTTAGTACGCAGTACTACCTTGTCTGAATGAAAGATCAGATAAGGAGAATCACAATGTAATGCAGATAACTCAGAGACTCTTCGAGCCGAGGAAATAGCCATCAAAAACAAAACTTTCCAAGATAAAAGCTTAATATCAATGGAATGAAGGGGATCAAACGGAACACCCTGAAGAACTTTAAGAACCAAGTTTAAGCTCCACGGAGGAGCAACAGCTTTAAACACAGGCTTAATTCTAGCCAAAGCCTGACAAAAGGCCTGGACGTCCGGATTCTCTGCCAGACGCTTGTGTAAAAGAATAGACAGAGCTGAAATCTGTCCCTTTAGCGAACTAGCGGATAAACCCTTTTCTAAACCCTCTTGTAGAAAAGCCAATATCCTAGGAATCCTAACCTTACTCCATGAGTAACTCTTGGATTCGCACCAATATAAATATTTACGCCATATCTTATGGTAAATTTTTCTGGTCACAGGTTTCCGAGCCTGTATTAATGTATCAATAACCGAATCCGAAAACCCACGCTTTGATAGAATCAAGCGTTCAATTTCCAGGCAGTCAGCCTCAGAGAAATTAGGTTTGGATGGTTGAAAGGACCCTGAATTAGAAGGTCCTGCCTCAGAGGAAGAGACCATGGTGGACAGGACGACATGTCCACTAGGTCTGCATACCAGGTCCTGCATGGCCACGCAGGCGCTATCAGAATTACCGATGCCCTCTCCTGTTTGATCCTGGCAATCAGCCGAGGTAGCAACGGAAATGGTGGAAACACATAAGCTATGTTGAAAACCCAAGGGGCTGCTAATGCATCTACCAGCACCGCTCCCGGGTCCCTGGACCTGGATCCGTAACAAGGAAGCTTCGCGTTCTGGCGAGATGCTATGAGATCCAGATCCGGTTCGCCCCAACGACGAATCAGTTGAGCAAATACCTCCGGGTGAAGTTCCCACTCTCCCGGATGAAAAGTCTGGCGACTTAGGAAATCCGCCTCCCAGTTCTCTACGCCTGGGATGTAAATCGCTGACAGGTGGCAAGAGTGAGACTCTGCCCAGCGAATTATCTTCGAGACTTCCAACATCGCTAGGGAACTCCTGGTTCCCCCTTGATGATTGATGTAAGCCACAGTCGTGATATTGTCCGACTGAAATCTGATGAACCTCAGTTTTGCTAACTGAGGCCAAGCTAGAAGAGCATTGAATATTGCTCTTAATTCTAGAATGTTTATTGGAAGGAGTTTCTCCTCCTGAGTCCACGATCCCTGAGCCTTCAGGGAATTCCAGACTGCTCCCCAGCCTAGAAGGCTGGCATCCGTTGTTACAATCGTCCAATCTGGTCTGCGAAAGGTCATTCCTTTGGACAGATGAACCGGTGACAACCACCAGAGAAGAGAATCTCTGGTCTTCTGGTCCAGATTTAGCAAAGGGGACAGATCTGAGTAATCCCCGTTCCATTGACTGAGCATGCATAGTTGCAGCGGTCTGAGATGCAGGCGCGCAAATGGCACTATGTCCATTGCCGCGACCATTAAGCCGATTACCTCCATGCACTGAGCTACTGATGGGCTTTGAACGGAATGAAGGACACGGCAAGCATTGAGAATCTTTGATAACCTGGACTCCGTCAGGTAAATCTTCCTCTCTACAGAATCTATAAGAGTCCCTAGAAAAGGAACCTTTGTGAGTGGTAACAGAGAACTCTTTTCCACGTTCACTTTCCACCCATGCGACCTCAGAAAAGCTAGAACTATCTCTGTATGAGACTTTGCATTCTGAAAACTTGACGCTTGTATCAGAATGTCGTCTAGGTACGGAGCCACCGCTATGCCTCGTGGTCTTAGTACCGCCAGAAGTGAGCCCAGAACCTTTGTAAAAATTCTCGGGGCCGTGGCTAACCCGAAGGGAAGAGCCACAAACTGGTAATGCCTGTCTAGAAAGGCAAACCTTAGGTACCGATAATGATCTTTGTGAATCGGTATATGAAGGTAAGCATCCTTTAAGTCCACCGTGGTCATATATTGACCCTCTTGGATCATGGGTAGGATGGTTCGAATGGTTTCCATCTTGAACGATGGTACCCTTAGGAATTTGTTTAAGATCTTTAAGTCCAAGATTGGTCTGAAGGTTCCCTCTTTTTTGGGAACCACAAATAGATTTGAGTAAAATCCTTGTCCCTGTTCCGATCGCGGAACTGAGTGGATCACTCCCATGATTAAGAGGTCTTGTACACATTGTAGAAATGCCTCTCTCTTTACTAGGTTTGTCGATAACCTCGAAAGATGGAACCTCCCTTGTGGAGGAGAGGTTTTGAAATCCAGAAGGTATCCCTGAGATATAATCTTTAACGTCCAGGGATCCTGCACATCTCTTGCCCAAGCCTGGACAAAGAGAGAAAGTCTGCCCCCCACTAAATCCGTCTCCGGATAGGGGGCCCTGTCTTCATGCTGTCTTAGGGGCGGGAGTAGGCTTTCTGGCCTGCTTGCCCTTGTTCCATGACTGGTTGCCTTTCCAACCCTGTAGCAGTAGTTCCTTCCTGTTTTGGAGCGGGGGAAGTCGATGCTGCTCCTGCCTTGAAGTTACGAAAGGCACGAAAATTAGACTGTTTGGCCTTTGGTTTGGCCCTGTCCTGAGGAAGGGCGTGGCCCTTACCTCCCGTAATGTCAGCAATAATTTCCTTCAAGCCGGGCCCGAATAAGGTCTGCCCTTTGAAAGGAATGTTAAGTAGCTTAGACTTGGAAGTTACATCCGCTGACCAGGATTTAAGCCAGAGCGCTCTGCGCGCCTGTATGGTGAATCCAGAATTTTTAGCCGTAAGTTTGGTTAGATGTACTACGGCATCTGAAACAAACGCATTAGCTTGCTTAAGGGTTCTAACTTTGCTCAAAGCCTCATCCAATTGCTCTGTGCGAATCGCCTCTTCCAGAGACTCAAACCAGAATGCCGCTGCAGCCGTGACATGCAAGTCTCGTGTGGTGGCGTCTATAGGGAACATTTTTCTAAATATCGGGGGAGCGGAAAAAGGCACACCGGGTCTATCCCACTCCTTACTAATAATTTCTGTAAGTCTTTTTGGTATAGGAAAAACGTCAGTACACACCGGTACCGCATAGTATCTATCCAACCTACACAATTTCTCTGGAATTGCCACCGTGTCGCAATCATTCAGAGCCGCTAATACCTCCCCTAGTAACACACGGAGGTTCTCAAGCTTAAATTTAAAATTTGAAATTTCTGAATCCGGTCTCCCCGGATCAGAACCGTCACCGACAGAATGAAGCTCACCGTCCTCATGATCTGCAAATTGTGACGCAGTATCTGACATGGCTCTCGTGTCATCAGCGCGCTCTGTCCTTAACCCAGAGCTATCGCGTTTGCCCCTTAATTCGGGCATATTATATAATACTTCTTTCATAACATTAGCCATATCATGTAAAGTGATTTGTAAGGGCCTAGATGTACTTGGCGTCTCAATCCTACGCATCTCCCGAGCGGGAGACGCAGGTACTGACATGTGAGGAGAGTTAGGCGGCATAACTTCCCCCTCGTTGTCTGGTGATAGTTTCTTTATTTAGTGTATTATTAGCAGAGGATTGCACCCATTGGCAAAAGGATGATTAACCCCTCAATACCCAAAACGGATAAAACAGATATCAATTAAGATTTAACGTTTTTAATCACAGTCAGCACACTGTCACAGATCTGCTGTGACTGATTACCTCCCTCACAAATGAATTTTGCAGACCCCTGAGCTCTCTAGAGACGTCCTGGATCAAGGAGGAAGAAGCAGGAAGACTGTGCAAGAATTTTAACTGTGCAACAAGGCGCTAAAACAAGGTCCCTCCCACTCCTATCACAACAGTGGGAGCCCTGATATAATGGTTTCCATGCAGAAAAATATGTTAGCCATGTGAAAAATAATTCATGCCCAAAGCGATTTATCACCAAAGTACCTCACAAAAACGAATAACATGCCAGTAAACGTTTTATTAAAAAACAAAATTTTCCAATGTCATGCAAAGTTATCACTAAGCCTGCTACCAGTCGCTACCACTGCAGATAAGGCTTAAGTATTATTTCAGTTTTAACAGTATTTTCTCAGTCAAATTCTAGTCCCTAGAAAATAACTTGACTGCGCATACATTTATCAGCCTGATACCAGTTGCCACTACTGCATTTAAGGCTGTACTTACATCATACGGTAATAGCAGTATTTTCTTAGTCAATTCCATTCCCAGAAAATAAAGTACTGCACATACCTCATTTGCGGAGGACCCCGCATGCTATTCCCAGTTTCTGAAGTTACCCCACTCCTCAGAATGTCGAGAACAGCCAGTGGATCTTAGTTACGCCTGCTAAGATCATAGAAAAAAAAAAACGCAGGCAGTTTCTTCTTCCAAATACTGCCTGAGATAGAAAAACAGCACACTCCGGTGCCATTTAAAATAACAAACTTTTGATTGAAGAATAGTTAAGTAAAAACTCCAGCTCCTCTCGCGACCTCCTTCTTTGTTGAGGGTTGCAAGAGAATGACTGGGTATGACATGTGAGGGGAGGAGCTATATAGCAGCTCTGCTTGGGTGATCCTCTTGCAACTTCCTGTTGGGAAGGAGAATATATCCCATAAGTAATGGATGACCCGTGGACTGAACACACTTAACAAGAGAAATAGAATAGCAACCCTCTGCACCTCGCCACAGCTCTGCTGTGGCGCCTACCTGCCCTCAGGGGTCTGAGAAATCTCAATATCACTTCGTTAGGCTATGTCTTCAGCTTAGTGATATACATTCAGCTTAGGCCCACCAGAGCTGGTGCTTGCTGCCTTCATATGAAAATCAACTGCGCAACTGAGGCGTGAAATTAGGCCCCGCCCATCCTATGCTATGTCTCTCTGCCTAGTAAAAACCGCTGTAAAGCGGTATAGCAACTAGCCATGTGGGTTTTTAGTATTCCCCAATACACCTATAAGCCATGTGAAAAACATAATTTATGCTTACCTGATAAATTCCTTTCTTCTGTTGTGTGATCAGTCCACGGGTCATCATTACTTCTGGGATATAACTCCTCCCCAACAGGAAATGCAAGAGGATTCACCCAGCAGAGCTGCATATAGCTCCTCCCCTCTACGTCACTCCCAGTCATTCGACCAAGAATCAACGAGAAAGGAGAAACCAAGGGTGAAGTGGTGACTGGAGTATAATTTAAAAGATATTTACCTGCCTTAAAAAACAGGGCGGGCCGTGGACTGATCACACAACAGAAGAAAGGAATTTATCAGGTAAGCATAAATTATGTTTTCTTCTGTTATGTGTGATCAGTCCACGGGTCATCATTACTTCTGGGATACCAATACCAAAGCAAAAGTACACGGATGACGGGAGGGATAGGCAGGCTCATTATACAGAAGGAACCACTGCCTGAAGAACCTTTCTCCCAAAAATAGCCTCCGAAGAAGCAAAAGTGTCAAATTTGTAAAATTTGGAAAAAGTATGAAGCAAAGACCAAGTTGCAGCCTTGCAAATCTGTTCAACAGAGGCCTCATTCTTAAAGGCCCAAGTGGAAGCCACAGCTCTAGTAGAATGAGCTGTAATTCTTTCAGGAGGCTGCTGTCCAGCAGTCTCATAGGCTAAACGAATTATGCTACGAAGCCAGAAGGAGAGAGAGGTAGCCGAAGCCTTATGACCTCTCCTCTGACCAGAGTACACGACAAACAGGGAAGACGTTTGTCGAAAATCCTTAGTTGCCTGCAAGTAGAACTTGAGGGCACGAACTACATCCAGATTGTGTAGAAGACGTTCCTTCTTTGAAGAAGGATTCGGGCACAGGGAAGGCACCACGATCTCTTGATTGATGTTCCTGTTAGTGACTACCTTAGGTAAGAACCCAGGTTTTGTACGCAGAACTACCTTATCTGAATGAAAAATCAAATAAGGAGAATCACAATGTAAAGCTGATAACTCAGAGACTCTCCGAGCCGAAGAAATAGCCATTAAAAATAACACTTTCCAAGATAACAACTTTATATCAATGGAATGAAGGGGTTCAAACGGAACTCCTTGTAGAACGTTAAGAACAAGGTTTAAACTCCATGGCGGAGCAACAATTTTAAACACAGGCTTGATCCTAGCTAAAGCCTGACAAAAGGCCTGGACGTCTGGATTTTCTGACAGACGCCTGTGTAACAAGATGGACAGAGCTGAGATCTGTCCCTTTAATGAGCTAGCCGATAAACCCTTTTCTAAACCTTCTTGTAGAAAGGACAATATCCTAGGAATCCTAACCTTACTCCAGGAGTAACCTTTGGATTCGCACCAGTATAGGTATTTACGCCATATCTTATGGTAAATCCTTCTGGTAACAGGCTTCCTAGCCTGTATCAGGGTATCAATAACCGACTCAGAAAAACCACGTTTTGATAAAATCAAGCGTTCAATTTCCAAGCAGTCAGCTTCAGAGAAGTTAGATTTTGATGTTTGAATGGACCCTGTATCAGAAGGTCCTGTCTTAGAGGTAGAGACCAAGGCGGACAGGATGACATGTCCACTAGATCTGCATACCAAGTCCTGCGTGGCCATGCAGGCGCTATTAGAATCACTGATGCTCTCTCCTGTTTGATTTTGGCAATCAATCGAGGAAGCAGCGGGAAGGGTGGAAACACATAAGCCATCCCGAATTTCCAAGGTGCTGTCAAAGCATCTATCAGAACCGCTCCCGGATCCCTGGATCTGGACCCGTAGCGAGGAAGTTTGGCGTTCTGGCGAGACGCCATGAGATCTATCTCTGGTTTGCCCCAACGTCGAAGTATTTGGGCAAAGACCTCCGGATGAAGTTCCCACTCCCCCGGATGAAAAGTCTGGCGACTCAAGAAATCCGCCTCCCAGTTCTCCACTCCCGGGATGTGGATTGCTGACAGGTGGCAAGAGTGAGACTCTGCCCAGCGAATTATCTTTGATACTTCCATCATTGCTAGGGAGCTTCTTGTCCCTCCTTGATGGTTGATGTAAGCTACAGTCGTGATGTTGTCCGACTGAAACCTGATGAACCCCCGAGTTTTTAACTGGGGCCAAGCCAGAAGGGCATTGAGAACTGCTCTCAATTCCAGAATGTTTATTGGCAGGAGACTTTCCTCCTGATTCCATTGTCCCTGAGCCTTCAGAGAATTCCAGACAGCGCCCCAACCTAGTAGGCTGGCGTCTGTTGTTACAATTGTCCAGTCCGGCCTGCTGAATGGCATCCCCCTGGACAGATGTGGCCGAGAAAGCCACCATAGAAGAGAGTTTCTGGTCTCTTGATCCAGATTCAGAGTAGGGGACAAGTCTGAGTAATCCCCATTCCACTGACTCAGCATGCACAATTGCAGCGGTCTGAGATGTAGACGTGCAAAGGGTACTATGTCCATTGCTGCTACCATTAAGCCGATCACCTCCATGCATTGAGCTACTGACGGGAGTTGAATGGAATGAAGGACACGGCATGCATTTAGAAGCTTTGTTAATCTGTCTTCTGTCAGATAAATCTTCATTTCTACAGAATCTATAAGAGTCCCCAAGAATGGAACTCTTGTGAGAGGAAAGAGAGAACTCTTCTTTTCGTTCACTTTCCATCCATGCGACCTTAGAAATGCCAGAACTAACTCTGTATGAGACTTGGCAGTTTGAAAGCTTGAAGCTTGTATCAGAATGTCGTCTAGGTACGGAGCTACCGAAATTCCTCGCGGTCTTAGTACCGCCAGAAGGGTACCCAGAACCTTTGTGAAGATTCTTGGAGCCGTAGCCAATCCGAATGGAAGAGCTACAAACTGGTAATGCCTGTCTAAGAAGGCAAACCTTAGATACCGGTAATGATCTTTGTGAATCGGTATGTGAAGGTAAGCATCCTTTAAATCCACTGTGGTCATGTACTGACCCTTTTGGATCATGGGTAAGATTGTCCGAATAGTTTCCATTTTGAACGATGGAACTCTTAGGAATTTGTTTAGGATCTTTAAATCCAAGATTGGCCTGAAAGTTCCCTCTTTTTTTGGGAACCACAAACAGGTTTGAGTAAAACCCTTGTCCTTGTTCCGACCGCGAAACCGGATGGATCACTCCCATTAAGAACAGATCTTGTACACAGCGTAGAAACGCTTCTTTCTTTATCTGGTTTGTTGACAACCTTGACAGATGAAATCTCCCTCTTGGGGGAGAGAATTTGAAGTCTAGAGGGTATCCCTGAGATATGATCTCTAGCGCCCAGGGATCCTGAACATCTCTTGCCCAAGCCTGGGCGAAGAGAGAGAGTCTGCCCCCCACTAGATCCGGTCCCGGATCGGGGGCCCTCGGTTCATGCTGTCTTTGGGGCAGCAGCAGGTTTCCTGGCCTGCTTGCCCTTGTTCCAGGACTGGTTAGGTTTCCAGCCTTGTCTGTAACGAGCAACAGCTCCTTCCTGTTTTGGTGCAGTGGAAGTTGGTGCTGCTCCTGCTTTGAAATTCCGAAAGGGACGAAAATTAGACTGTCTAGCCTTAGCTTTGGCTTTGTCTTGAGGCAGGGCGTGGCCCTTACCTCCTGTAATGTCAGCGATAATTTCTTTCAAACCGGGCCCAAATAAAGTTTGCCCCTTGAAAGGTATATTAAGTAATTTGGACTTAGAAGTTACATCAGCTGACCAGGATTTTAGCCACAGCGCCCTACGTGCCTGAATGGCGAATCCTGAGTTCTTAGCCGTAAGTTTGGTTAAATGTACTACGGCCTCCGAAATGAATGAATTAGCTAGTTTAAGGACTCTAAGCCTGTCCGTAATGTCGTCCAGCGTAGCTGAACTAAGGTTCTCTTCCAGAGACTCAATCCAAAATGCTGACGCAGCCGTAATCGGCGCGATGCATGCAAGGGGTTGCAATATAAAACCTTGTTGAACAAACATTTTCTTAAGGTAACCCTCTAATTTTTTATCCATTGGATCTGAAAAAGCACAGCTATCCTCCACCGGGATAGTGGTACGCTTAGCTAAAGTAGAAACTGCTCCCTCCACCTTAGGGACCGTTTGCCATAAGTCCCGTGTGGTGGCGTCTATTGGAAACATCTTTCTAAATATTGGAGGGGGTGAGAACGGCACACCGGGTCTATCCCACTCCTTAGTAACAATTTCAGTTAGTCTCTTAGGTATAGGAAAAACGTCAGTACTCGCCGGTACCGCAAAGTATTTATCCAACCTACACAATTTCTCTGGTATTGCAACAGTGTTACAATCATTAAGAGCCGCTAAAACCTCCCCTAGTAATACACGGAGGTTCTCCAATTTAAATTTAAAATTTGAAATATCTGAATCCAATCTGTTTGGATCAGAACCGTCACCCACAGAATGAAGCTCTCCGTCCTCATGCTCTGCAAGCTGTGACGCAGTATCAGACATGGCCCTAGTATTATCAGCGCACTCTGTTCTCACCCCAGAGTGATCACGCTTGCCTCTTAGTTCTGGTAATTTAGCCAAAACTTCAGTCATAACAGTAGCCATATCTTGTAATGTTATCTGTAATGGCCGCCCAGATGTACTAGGCGCCACAATATCACGCACCTCCCGGGCGGGAGATGCAGGTACTGACACGTGAGGCGAGTTAGTCGGCATAACTCTCCCCTCGCTGTTTGGTGAAATTTGTTCAATTTGTACAGATTGGCTTTTATTTAAAGTAGCATCAATACAGTTAGTACATAAATTTCTATTGGGCTCCACCTTGGCATTGGAACAAATGACACAGGTATCTTCCTCTGAATCAGACATGTTTAACACACTAGCAATAAACTTGCAACTTGGTTACAATCTTATTTAACAAAAACGTACTGTGCCTCAAAGAAGCACTAAACGATTAAATGACAGTTGAAATAATGAACTGAAAAACAGTTATAGCATCAATCCTTAAAAACAACACAACTTTTAGCAAAGGTTTGTTCCCATTAGTAAAGTAACAATAATTAAATTTGAAACATAAAAATTACAGAGCAACGTTTTTAATCACAGTCAATATATAAGTCTCACAGCTCTGCTGAGAGAATCTACCTCCCTCCAAAGAAGTTTGAAGACCCCTGAGTTCTGTTAGAGATGAACCGGATCATGCAGGAAATACAAGAGTAACTGACTGGAAATTTTTGATGCGTAGCAAAGAGCGCCAAAAACGGCCCCTCCCCCTCACACACAGCAGTGAGAGAGAAACGAAACTGTCACAATTAAAACAAGCAACTGCCAAGTGGAAAAATAATGCCCAAACATTTATTCACTCAGTACCTCAGAAAATGCAAACGATTCTACATTCCAGCAAAAACGTTTAACATAATAAATACCTATTAAAAGGTTTAATGTACTTTTAACAGAGTAATTCCAGTGAAATACCATCCCAGAATACTGAAGTGTAGAGTATACATACATGTCATTATAACGGTATGGCAGGATTTTCTCATCAATTCCATTCAGAAAATAAAAACTGCTACATACCTCAATGCAGATTCATCTGCCCGCTGTCCCCTGATCTGAAGCTTTTACCTCCCTCAGATGGTCGAGAAACAGCAATATGATCTTAACTACTCCGGTTAAAATCATAGTAAAAACTCTGGTAGATTCTTCTTCAAACTCTGCCAGAGAGGCAATAACACGCTCCGGTGCTATTGTAAAATAACAAACTTTTGATTGAAGTTATAAAAACTAAGTATAATCACCATAGTCCTCTCACACATCCTATCTAGTCGTTGGGTGCAAGAGAATGACTGGGAGTGACGTAGAGGGGAGGAGCTATATGCAGCTCTGCTGGGTGAATCCTCTTGCATTTCCTGTTGGGGAGGAGTTATATCCCAGAAGTAATGATGACCCGTGGACTGATCACACATAACAGAAGAAACCTCCAGTGCCATCAAACATAAAAACGTTATGTTGCCCTTAAACATAAACCGTTTCCTCATCAAAACATTATGCTACCAGTGTCAACCATGCTGCCATTCTTTGCTGCATTGTTAGCCCCTAATATACAGGTCCCAGTAATACCCCTTCATACATGTAGGATTACTGCTTACCCCTTCCCTCATGGGAACTATGTCAGCCAGTTCTGAAATACCAGTGTCTCTCCAGAAAAAATGACTTAACATACCTCAATGCTTGTAGCATGAAAAACGTTCCCCACACTGAAGCTTCTCAAGTACTCCTCAGCCATTCTGTGGGAACTCCTCTGGATCTTAGTGACAACTGCTAAGATCATCAACCTTCAGGCAGAAATATTCTTCCATCTGCTGCCTGAGGAAACATAGCACTCACCGGTACCATTTAAAATAAAGTCTTGCTTGAAGAAAATAAAAACTATCATTTTAACACCTCTTTCAATTTACCTCTTCCTATTACTAGTATAGGCAAAGAGAATGACTGGGGGTGGAGATAAGGAAGGAGCTATATATACAGCTCTGCTGTGGTGCTCTTTGCCACTTCCTGTTAGAAGGAGGAGAATATCCCACAAGTAAGGATGAATCCGTGGACTCGTCATATCTAGTAGAAGAAAATGGTGTCTGCCGCTGCCACCATCAAAGCCACAACTGTCATGACTGAAGATTTAGACAAGCTGTCTCATGTTTGAGTTTGCGTTATGTCAAATAGAGAGGCATGGCAAAAGGGTCTCTAATTACCCCTAAGAAAGGAGACCCTTGTCTGCGGAACCAGAGAACTCTTGGAAACATTTGCCTTTTAACCATAAATGCAAATGTACAACAGTAGTTTGTTGGTGCGACATGTTGCTTAAGGCAAAAATGGTGCCTGAAGCAAAATGTTGTCCAAGTAAGGTGCTACAGCTATACCCGGAACCCTGACAACAGAGCACCCAGAACCTTGGTAAAAATTCTGGGCACTGTAGCTAATCCAAAATGAAGCTACAAATTGGTAGTATTTGCCCTGAAATGCAATCCGAATAAACTGATGGAGAATCCCTGACCTTGCTCCAATAGGATGATCTGGGACAACTACCCGAAGAGCACTAGTTCCTGAACACACCGAAAAACAAATTATGCTTACCTGATAATTTAATTTCCATCTGTGGGAGGAGAGTCCACTGCTTCATTAATTACTTGTGGGAATTAAGAACCTGGCCACCAGGAGGAGGAAAAGACACCCCAGCCAAAGGCTTAAATACCTCCCCCACTACCCTCATCCCCCAGTCATTCTACCAAGGGAACAAGGAACAGTAGAAGAAATATCAGGGCATAAATGGTGCCAGAAGAATAAAATTAAATTTAGGTCTGCCCACCGGAGCAAACGGGCGGGAGCAGTGGACTCTCCTCCCACAGATGGAAATGAAATTATCAGGTAAGCATAATTTATGTTTTCCATCTTAATGGGAGGAGAGTCCACTGCTTCACTCATTACTTGTGGGAACAAATACTCAAGCTCTAGAGGACACTGAATTAAAAAAATGGGAGGAAAAAAAAAATGGGAGGGCAAAAGCAGGCGGACCCTATACTGAGGCCACCACAGCCTGTAGAACCTGTCTCCCAAAAACAGCTTCCGCCGAAGCAAAAAAATAAAATTTGTAAAATTTAGCAAAAGTATGTAAGAAAGACCAAGTAGCCGCCTTACTAATCTGCTCCACAGAGGCCTCGTTCTTAAAGGCCCAAGAAGAGGCCACAGCTCTAGTTGAGTGAGCCGTAATCCTCTGAGGAGGCTTATGTCCCGCTGTCTCATAGGCCAAACAGATAATGCTCCTCAACCAAAAGGTCAGTGAAATGGAAGAGGCCCTCTGCCCCCTACGCTTCCCCCGAATACACCACAAACAAAGACGAAGTCTGTCTAAAATACATTGTGGCCTGAAGGTAAAACTTCAAGGCTCGAACCACATCCAAGTTATGAAGTAACCTCTCTTTGGACGAAGAAGGGTTAGGACACAAAGAAGGAACCACTATCTCCTGATTGATGTTATGATTTGACACCACCTTGGGAAGAATACCTAACCTAGTGCGAAGCACAGCCTTATTGGTGTGAAAAACCAGGTAAGGGAGATCAAGTTGCAAGGCCGCTAACTCAGACTCTGCGAGCCAATGCAATAGCCAAAAGAAACAGAAGAGAATCTTAATGTCAAGCGCATGTATAGACTCAAACGGAGCACTCTGCAAAACCTTAAGAACCAAGTTCAAGCTCCAAGGAGGAGCAGACAGTCTAAATACCGGTCTAATTCTGGACAGACACTAAACAAAGTACTGAATATCCGGAATCTCCGATAGCTTCTTGTGTAACAGCACCAATAAGGCTGAAATCTGTCCCCTTAAGGAACTACCAGCAAGGCCCTTATCCAAACCATCTTGAAGAAAAGCCAGATTACCCTAATCTTGTGCCAGGGATATCCATGTTCCTTACACCAGGATAAATAGGCCCTCCACACCTTATGGAAGATGCGACGAGAGACCGTTTTCCTGGCCTGAATGAGCGTATCAATCACTCTCTCAGAGAACCCTCTCTTGGCCAAGACTAGGCATTCAATCTCCACGCAGTCAGCCTCAGAGAAACGAGATTTTGGTGAAGAAAGGGACCCTGAACTAGCAGATCTCTGCGACAGGGTAACCTCCATGGAGGAGACAACGACATTCCCACCAGATCCGCAAACTACGTCCTCCATGGTCACAACGGAGCAATCAGAATGGTCGAGGATTGCTCCTGTTTGATGCAGGCCACCACTCGAGGTAGAAGTGGCAATAGTAGAAAGATGTAAATCAGGTTGAACTCCCAAGACACCGCCAAGGCATCTATCAGCTCTGCCTGGGGATCCCTGGACCGCGACCAGTATCTGGGTAGCTTGAAGTTGAGTCTGCATGCCATGAGATCTATCTCCGGCGTCCCCCATCTGATGCATATCTCTGCAAACACCTCGAGATGGAGAGACCATTTCCCCCGGATGGAGCGATTGCCTGCTGAGGAAATCCACTTCCCAGTTGTCCACACCCAGTATGTGGATCGCTGAGAGAGAACAGTTATGGGTCTCTGCCCATTTCAGAATCCGAGACACCTCCCTCATGGCTATGGAGCTTCTTGTTCCCCTTTGATGGTTTATGTACGCCACTGAGGTGATGTTGTCCGACTGGAATCTGATGAAGTGGGACGACCCCAAGAGAGGCCCAGCCCACAGAGCATTGAATATTGCATAGCTGCCCCAGACAGACCCACCAAGAGAGGGATTCCCACACTCGATTGTCCAGAGAGATATGTTGGGATAGATCTGAGTGATCACCGTTCCATTGTCTCAACATGCTTAACTGCAGAGGTCTAAGATGGAACCTGGCGAAACAAATTATATCTATGCTGGAAACCATGAGTCCGATCACCTCCATACACCTGGCCACAGATGGCCTTGAGGAGGTCTGAAGGGCAAGACAGCTGGACACGATCTTGGAACGCCTCTGATCTGTCAAGAATATTTTCATAGCTATGGAGTCAGATTGTTTCCAGGAACTCCACCCTGTTGCTGGGAACCAGAGAACTCTTTCCCTCGTTTATCTTTCATCCGTGGGAACGAAGGAGGAGAAGAAAAATCCTCGAGTGTTCCTCCGTGAGAATGTAGGACGGAGCCTGAACCAGGATATCATCCAGATAAGGGGCTACTGAAATACCTCTGGCTCTCTACCACGAGCAGCGCTCCCAGGACCTTCGTAAAGACTCTTGGGGCAGTCGTCAGACCGAATGGCAGGGCCACAAACTGGAAGTGTTGGTCCAGGAAGGCGAATCTTAGGAACCTGAAGTGGTCCCTGTGGATTGGCACCTGAAGGTAAGCATCCTTCATGTCTATTGTTATAAATTGCCCCTCTTGAACTAGGGCAGAATCAATCTAATAGTCTCCATTTTAAATGATAGAACTGACAGAAACTTGTTTTGGCACTTTAGGTCCACAATCAGGCGGAACGTGGCCTCTTTCTTTGAGACCACGAAAAGGTTAAAATAGTACCCTAGACTCCTTTCTGCTAGAGGTACTGGAACTATTACTCCGAGAGAGGAGAGATCCCTCATGCACTCTAGAAAAGAGTCTCTCTTCTCTGGTCTTAATAGATTTGACAGGAGGAATCTGCCCCTGGGCGGATGAGTCTTGAACCCTATCCTGTAACCCTGGGTGATAAAATTCAGAACCCAAGGATCCTGTACGTCTTCCATCCAAGCCTCTGCGAACAGAGATAGTCTGCCCCCTACGCGATCCAGAGATGGATCAGGGGCCACCCCTTCATGCCGACTTTATCTCAGCGGGCTTCTTGCTCTGCTTGGACTTGTTCCAAGATTGAGCTGGCTTCCAAGATCTCTTGGACTGCTTGGTCTTCACTGCAGGCGTTGAGACTTGTCCAAGCGAAAGGGACGAAAAGTACAGCCCTTAGGCTTATTCTTCTTATCCTGCGGAAGGATAGCACCCTTGCCTCCCGTGACCGTGGATATGATAGAGTCCAGGCCTGGACCAAAAACCTTCCCCTGAAACGGGAGAGATAGTAATCTAGACTTGGAAGTCATGTCCGCAGACCACTACTTTAACCACAGAGCCCTACGGGCTAGAACAGAGAAACCTAAAGTGTTAGCATTCAGGCAAATGTCCTGCATATTTGCATCACAGATAAAGGAGTTTGCGACCCTTAAGGCCTTAATCTTTTCCTGTATCTCCTTGAGGGGAGTCTCCACCTTGACCATAGCTGACAGTGTCACACCAGTAGGTAGCCGCTCCAGCCACCGCCACTGCCGGTTGCAAAACAAACCCGTGAGTTGGAATATCTTTCTAAACATGGATTCTAATTTCTTGTCCATTGGCTCTTTGAACAATGAACTATCCTCGAGAGGAATAGTCGTTCGCTTGGCGAGCGTGGAGATAGCACCATCCACCTTAGGAATGGCCCCCCATAGCTTGTTAAAAAAAGAAGAGGTAGAGGGAGAAAAGGACGAGCCAAGTTTCTCCCACTCATTCTTAATAATGGTCGCCATCTTTACGGGAACTGGTAAGGTCTGAGGCAGCACCCTATCTAGTTTAGGGATCGAAGGTTCCTCTGGACGTTTCGGTTCTGGAGCCTCCAACGTAACAAGCACTTCTTTTAGTAAAAAGCGCAAATGCTCCATCTTAAACTTAAAATCAGGCTCCTCCGTAGCCTGAGGTTTAGAAGATGCCGATTCTGTCCCAGAGAGAGCGCCCTCCGACGAGTCGGAGGTCTCTGAGAGATTATCCGGTGATGACCCCTTCTAACGGAGAAGATGACCCCTGGGACGGAAGGCTATGTCTTTCGCTTCGCAGAGCGTGGTAGGGTATGAAAGGCAGCAGAAACCGCTTCTTGCAACTGGGCAGCGAAATCTGGCAGCCACGAGGCCCCTCCCGAGGGAGGATCAGTAGGGCCTTGGGGAGCTACATGTGTAATCGGAGATGAATGTAGGGAACGCACCTCACGGGAAGGAGAACCCTCAGAGGTTGACGGCTCAGTAGTACTAAATATCTTGTTCTTTTTTGATATTGCAATTTTCTCAAAGCATGTGGAACAAAGTTGAGCAGGTGGATCAACATGAACCTCCTCACAATAAACACAGATATGAGCTTTAATTAAAGAGAGGGTATCCTTTAACATATCAGAGTCCTCCATAGCTTATGCTTTAATACGGAATAGATAAAATAAATGGCCCCTTTATACACCAATGGCTGGGGCAATCACCACCTCCTATGATCCGGACACAGGGAAACCGTTATGTCTCCCGCAATTGCCATTCAGGAAAGAGGAAGTTGAGAGGCCACACCTGGTCACATGGAGTGCCATGCAGGACCGCCCCTGCACTATAGAGAAAACGCACCAAAAGAGGCCGCGTCGCCTTTCACCTGACTGTTCACAGTTCACACATTGCTGGAGCCTCATCTTACACATAACGTAGCATCAAACACAATAAAGATGTTATGCATAAATCCCCCCTATTCAATAATCCTCTTTCCAAAGAATGATTGGGGGATGAGGGGAGTGGGGGAGGTATTTAAGCCTTTGGCTGGGGTGTCTTTGCATCCTCCTGGTGGCCAGGTTCTTAATTCCCACAAGTAATGAATGAAGCAGTGGACTCTCCTCCCATTAAAATGGAAAAAGTAATTTCTCTTCTTGGAAATCCTTGGACCATGTAATAGAAGGAACCTCCCCTGAGGAAGCTGTGACTGAAAACATTCTGTAACCCTGTGATACTTTATCTAGTACTCAAGGATCCTGAACAGACTGACCAGGCCTTATGAAAAAGGCTCAATCTGCCCCGTACCAGCAACAAGTCGGGGCCTGCAACTCCATGTAGATTTAGAACTGGAAAGGGACTTCATGTTCTGCATAGACTTGTTCCAGATGAGACTGACAAAATTTCAATTTATTATCTTGTGAAAGAGAAGCTCCTTTACAGCCTGTAACCATGGAAATATTGGCATCTAAACCTGGACCAAACACAACCTTCCCTTGCTAAGGTAAAGATAAAAGTCTAAACTTAGAAAACATGTCAGCAGACCAGGATTACAACCATAAAACTCCCCTGGCCAAACAGCCCAGGCCATATTCTTTGCATTGATACAGATAATTTTAATCACAACCCCATAAAATGAAAGTGTTAGCTAGTCTTAGAAAATTTAGACGTTCTAAATATAGTCCAATGAACCCTCATCAGAAACTAGTTCAGAAAAAAAAAAAATGCACCAGAAAGATGCCACACCAGCAACAAAAGTGATTCCAAATGCCAGCTTCAACAAAACTTCCCCTTGAAAGAGATTTTCTAAGATGGCCTTCTAGCTTCCTGTACATGGGATCGCTGAACAAAATGCTATCCTCCAAAGGAATGGAGGTTCTCTTAGATAATGTGGAGATAGCTCCGTTTACCTTTGGAATTTACTCCCAAAAGTACCAGATTAGTAGCAGGAATTGGAAACATCTTCCATAAATTTTGGAAGAAGGGAAAAAAGGACACCATGTTTGTGCCATTCATTAGAAATTTCAGACAGGAAAAACCTCAGTTGTATCATAGGCACTCCCCCTGACCCAATCCCATCATTGAACTCACACATACATTTGTACTTATTTGTTTACAGTCCCAGCGGGATAGAGTGAATATGCTTTAAGAAAATAAGTTAAATGGGAAGAAAAAAAAAAAAAAAAAAAAAAAAAACAAACACACACAAGCACACTATTGACAGGAGTGGAAAGAGAAGAATTTGTATAACCAAAATTGATCATTCGAAACATACAAGAGATGAGGGAATGCAGAGTGGTACGAATTTTGGGACATTATAGTCCAGGGAAAAAACAGAATTTATGCTTACCTGATAAATTACTTTCTCCAACGGTGTGTCCGGTCCACGGCGTCATCCTTACTTGTGGGATATTCTCTTCCCCAACAGGAAATGGCAAAGAGCCCAGCAAAGCTGGTCACATGATCCCTCCTAGGCTCCGCCTACCCCAGTCATTCGACCGACGTAAAGGAGGAATATGCATAGGAGAAATCATATGAAACCGTGGTGACTGTAGTTAGAGAAAATAATTCATCAGACCTGATTAAAAAACCAGGGCGGGCCGTGGACCGGACACACCGTTGGAGAAAGTAATTTATCAGGTAAGCATAAATTCTGTTTTCTCCAACATAGGTGTGTCCGGTCCACGGCGTCATCCTTACTTGTGGGAACCAATACCAAAGCTTTAGGACACGGATGATGGGAGGGAGCAAATCAGGTCACCTAGATGGAAGGCACCACAGCTTGCAAAACCTTTCTCCCAAAAATAGCCTCCGAAGAAGCAAAAGTATCAAATTTGTAAAATTTGGTAAAAGTGTGCAGTGAAGACCAAGTCGCTGCCTTACATATCTGATCAACAGAAGCCTCGTTCTTGAAGGCCCATGTGGAAGCCACAGCCCTAGTGGAGTGAGCTGTGATTCTTTCAGGAGGCTGCCGTCCGGCAGTTTCATAAGCCAATCGGATGATGCTTCTAAGCCAAAAAGAGAGAGAGGTAGAAGTTGCTTTTTGACCTCTCCTTTTACCAGAATAAACAACAAACAAAGAAGATGTTTGTCTGAAATCCTTTGTAGCCTCTAAATAGAATTTTAGAGCACGAACTACATCCAAATTGTGCAACAAACGTTCCTTCTTTGAAACTGGATTCGGACACAAAGAAGGCACAACTATCTCCTGGTTAATATTTTTGTTAGAAACAACTTTCGGAAGAAAACCAGGTTTAGTACGCAAAACCACCTTATCTGCATGGAACACCAGATAAGGAGGAGAACACTGCAGAGCAGATAACTCTGAAACTCTTCTAGCAGAAGAAATTGCAACCAAAAACAAAACTTTCCAAGATAATAACTTAATATCTACGGAATGTAAGGGTTCAAACGGAACCCCTTGAAGAACTGAAAGAACTAAATTGAGACTCCAAGGAGGAGTCAAAGGTTTGTAAACAGGCTTGATTCTAACCAGAGCCTGAACAAAAGCTTGAACATCTGGCACAGCCGCCAGGTTTTTGTGAAGTAAAACAGATAAAGCAGAAATCTGTCCCTTCAAAGAACTTGCAGATAATCCTTTCTCCAAACCCTCTTGTAGAAAGGATAGAATCTTAGGAATTTTTATCTTGTTCCATGGGAATCCTTTAGATTCACACCAACAGATATATTTTTTCCATATTTTATGGTAAATTTTCCTAGTTACAGGCTTTCTAGCCTGAATAAGAGTATCAATGACAGAATCTGAAAACCCACGCTTTGATAAAATCAAGCGTTCAATCTCCAAGCAGTCAGTTGGAGTGAGGCCAGATTCGGATGTTCGAATGGACCTTGAACAAGAAGGTCCTGTCTCAAAGGTAGCTTCCATGGTGGAGCCGATGACATATTCACCAGGTCTGCATACCAAGTTCTGCGTGGCCAAGCAGGAGCTATCAAGATCACCGAAGCCCTCTTCTGATTGATCCTGGCTACCAGCCTGGGAATGAGAGGAAACGGTGGGAATACATAAGCTAGGTTGAAGGTCCAAGGTGCTACTAGTGCATCTACTAGAGTCGCCTTGGGATCCCTGGATCTGGACCCGTAGCAAGGAACCTTGAAGTTCTGACGAGACGCCATCAGATCCATGTCTGGAATGCCCCATAATTGAGTTATTTGGGCAAAGATTTCCGGATGGAGTTCCCACTCCCCCGGATGGAAAGTCTGACGACTCAGAAAATCCGCTTCCCAATTTTCCACTCCTGGGATGTGGATTGCAGACAAGTGGCAGGAGTGATTCTCCGCCCATTGAATTATTTTGGTCACTTCCTCCATCGCCAGGGAACTCCTTGTTCCCCCCTGATGGTTGATATATGCAACAGTCGTCATGTTGTCTGATTGAAACCTTATGAATTTGGCCTTTGCTAGTTGAGGCCAAGCTTTGAGAGCATTGAATATCGCTCTCAGTTCCAGAATGTTTATCGGGAGAAGAGATTCTTCCCGAGACCATAGACCCTGAGCTTTCAGGGGTTCCCAGACCGCGCCCCAGCCCACCAGACTGGCGTCGGTCGTGACAATGACCCACTCTGGTCTGCGGAAGCTCATTCCCTGTGACAGGTTGTCCAGGGTCAGCCACCAACGGAGTGAATCTCTGGTTCTCTGATCTACTTGGATCGTCGGAGACAAGTCTGTATAATATGTGAAAAAGTATGAAGGAATTGTTCACCAAAATTTCACCACAGTGTCTTAAAGCCTTAAAAGTATTGCACACCAAATTTGAAAGCTTTAACTCTTAAAATAACGGAACCGGAGCCGTTTTTACATTTAACCCCTATACAGTCCCTGGTATCTGCTTTGCTGAGACCCAACCAAGCCCAGAGGGGAATACGATACCAAATGACGCCTTCAATAAGCTTTTTCAGTGGTTCTTAGCTCCTCACACATGCATCTGCATGCCTTGCCTTCCAAAAACAACTGCGCATTAGTGGCGCGAAAATGAGGCTCTGCCTATGACTAGAAAAGGCCCCCAGTGAAAAAGGTGTCCAATACAGTGCCTGCCGTTTTTTTTTATACCATCCCCAAGATTATAAGAACTATTTATAGTTATAATCCACTAAATATACTTATAAAGTAATCGTTTTAGCCCAGAAAAATGTCTACCAGTCTTTAAAGCCCTTGTGAAGCCCTTTATTCTTATACTAAACTAAGAAAATGGCTTACCGGTTCCCATAGGGAAAATGACAGCTTCCAGCATTACCAAGTCTTGTTAGAAATGTGTCATACCTCAAGCAGCAAAGTCTGCCCACTGTTTCCCCCAACTGAAGTTACTTCATCTCAACAGTCCTGTGTGGAAACAGCCATCGATTTTAGTAACGGTTGCTAAAATCATCTTCCTCTTACAA
The DNA here is from genome assembly GCF_027579735.1 of Bombina bombina. NCBI lineage: Eukaryota > Metazoa > Chordata > Amphibia > Anura > Bombinatoridae > Bombina > Bombina bombina. The sequence continues at coordinate 701,472,441 of NC_069501.1, read as the reverse complement.
ACAGAAATCTTCATCTCTTTTCTGTTTCAGAGTAAATAGTACATACCAGCACTATTTTAAAATAACAAACTCTTGATTGAAGAATAAAAACTACATTTAAACACCAAAAAACTCTTAACCATATCCGTGGAGATGTTGCCTGTGCAACGGCAAAGAGAATGACTGGGGTAGGCGGAGCCTAGGAGGGATCATGTGACCAGCTTTGCTGGGCTCTTTGCCATTTCCTGTTGGGGAAGAGAATATCCCACAAGTAAGGATGACGCCGTGGACCGGACACAACTATGTTGGAGAAAGTCGAAAGAGAAAAAAACATAATTTATGTAATAACTTACCTGATAAATACATTTTTCATATTGGCAAGAGTCCATGAGCTAGTGACGTATGGGATATACATTCCTACCAGGAGGGGGCAATGTTTCCCAAACCTCAAAATACCTATAAATACACCTCCAAACCACACCCACAACTCAGTTTAACGAATAGTTAAGTAGTGAAGTGATAACAAAAGGAGTAAAAAATCATACAAAAAGCGAAACTGGAAATATAATTGTGCTTTTATACAAAAAAAAAAAAAAAAAACATAACCACCATAAAAAGGGTGGGCCTCAATGACTCTTGCCAATATGAGAAATTAATTTATCAGGTAAGTTCTTACATAAATTATGTTTTCTTTCATGTAATTGGCAAGAGTCCATGAGCTAGTGACGTAGATGTGGAAGTCCACAGAAGAGTCAATAGAGTCACTAGAGAGGGAGGGATAAAATAACAGCTATTTCCACTGAGAAATTAAATCCACACAATAATTAAGTTTTTCTTAAAAAAGCTTAAATCAAAAGCAGTAGAATCAAACTGAGACAACTGCCTGAAGAATTTTTCTATCAAAGACTGCTTCAGAAGAAGCACATACATAAAAAAAAATGGTAAAAACAATAAAAGTATGCAAACAAGACCAAATTACTGCTTTGCAAATTTGATCATCCGAATATTCATTCTGAAAAAGCCCAAGAAATTGTGACTGAACTTAGTAGAATGAGCTGTAAATCTGAGGCGGAGCCTGCCCTGCCTCCAAATAAGCCTTGAGAAACAAAAGCTTTAACCAGGATGCCAAAGAAATGGCAGAGGCTTTCAAACCTTTTCTGGAACTAGAAAAACAGACTAAAAGTCTTCTGAAATCCTAGTAACCTCAATATAGGAATTACAAAGCTCTTACCATACACAAAGAATGTAAAGAACTCTCAAAGAATTATTTAGGATTAGGACAGAAAGAAGGAACAACAATTTCTTTACTCATGTTGTTCAAATTCACAACCTTAGGAAGAGAAAAAATAAAGAAGTACACAAAACAACTTATCTAGATGAAAAATCAGAGAGAGGGCTGATGCATCAGAAACTCTTCTAGCAGAAGAGATAGCCAAAACAACACTTTTCAAGAAAGTAGATAATCTTCAAAGAAAAAACAAGAGTTGGAAACATGAAGTCAGGTTGCAAAACCAAGACTCTGCTAATGCATCCACCATCTCCGCCTGAGGATCCCTGGACCTGAAAAGGTACCTGGGAAACTGAGAAAACATCTGTATAAAGATACCACTCTCCCGGATGAAAAATCTGACGGCTGAGATAATCCACTTCCCAAATATCTAAACCTGAGATATGAATAGTAGAAAATAGATAGGAGATGAATTCCACCTAAAAACATATTCAAGATAATTTTTAATTGCTAAGGAACTGAGAGTCCCTTTTTGACTATTGACATGTGCCACAGTTGTGATATTGTCTGTCTGAAAGCAAAATGAAAAGTTCTCTGCTAAAAGAGGCCAAGTCTGAAAGAGCTCTGAAAATAGCACAGAGTTCTAAAATATCGATTGGTAATTTCGCCTCTTGAAATTTCCAAACGCCTTGTGCTGTCAGAGACAGCTCCCCAACCTGTAAGACTTGCATCCAATAAGAATACAGTCCAGGAAGGACAAACAAAAGGAGGCACCCTGAACAAAACAATGATAGTCTAATCACCAAATCAGAGAGAGTTGAGTGTTGGGATTTAAGAATATCAACTGTGATATCTGAAAACAATCCCTGCACCATTGATTCAGTATGCAAAGCTAGAGGTCTCAGATGAAAAACTAGCAAAGGGAACCACGTCCGATGCTGCAGTTATGAGACCTAAAACTTCCATGCACATAGCCACTGAAAGAATGTTCTTCTAGACTGTAAGTTTAGACAGGCTAACGCCAATTACAATTGACTCTTGTCCGATAAAGACAAAGTCATAAACACTGAATCCATCTAGAAACCCAAAAAAAACATAATTTATGCTTACCTGATAAATTCCTTTCTTCTGTTGTGTGATCAGTCCACGGGTCATCATTACTTCTGGGATATAACTCCTCCCCAACAGGAAATGCAAGAGGATTCACCCAGCAGAGCCGCACACAGCTCCTCCCCTCTACGTCACTCCCAGTCATTCGACCAAGAATCAACGAGAAAGGAGAAACCAAGGGTGAAGTGGTGACTGGAGTATAATTTAAAAGATATTTACCTGCCTTAAAAAACAGGGCGGGCCGTGGACTGATCACACAACAGAAGAAAGGAATTTATCAGGTAAGCATAAATTATGTTTTCTTCTGTTATGTGTGATCAGTCCACGGGTCATCATTACTTCTGGGATACCAATACCAAAGCAAAAGTACACGGATGACGGGAGGGATAGGCAGGCTCATTATACAGAAGGAACCACTGCCTGAAGAACCTTTCTCCCAAAAATAGCCTCCGAAGAAGCAAAAGTGTCAAATTTGTAAAATTTGGAAAAAGTATGAAGCGAAGACCAAGTTGCAGCCTTGCAAATCTGTTCAACAGAGGCCTCATTCTTAAAGGCCCAAGTGGAAGCCACAGCTCTAGTAGAATGAGCTGTAATTCTTTCAGGAGGCTGCTGTCCAGCAGTCTCATAGGCTAAACGAATTATGCTACGAAGCCAGAAGGAGAGAGAGGTAGCCGAAGCCTTATGACCTCTCCTCTGACCAGCGTACACGACAAACAGGGAAGACGTTTGTCGAAAATCCTTAGTTGCCTGCAAGTAGAACTTGAGGGCACGAACTACATCCAGATTGTGTAGAAGACGTTCCTTCTTTGAAGAAGGATTCGGGCACAGAGAAGGCACCACGATCTCTTGATTGATGTTCCTGTTAGTGACTACCTTAGGTAAGAACCCAGGTTTTGTACGCAGAACTACCTTATCTGAATGAAAAATCAAATAAGGAGAATCACAATGTAAAGCTGATAACTCAGAGACTCTCCGAGCCGAAGAAATAGCCATTAAAAATAACACTTTCCAAGATAACAACTTTATATCAATGGAATGAAGGGGTTCAAACGGAACTCCTTGTAGAACGTTAAGAACAAGGTTTAAACTCCATGGCGGAGCAACAGTTTTAAACACAGGCTTGATCCTAGCTAAAGCCTGACAAAAGGCCTGGACGTCTGGATTTTCTGACAGACGCCTGTGTAACAAGATGGACAGAGCTGAGATCTGTCCCTTTAATGAGCTAGCCGATAAACCCTTTTCTAAACCTTCTTGTAGAAAGGACAATATCCTAGGAATCCTAACCTTACTCCAGGAGTAACCTTTGGATTCGCACCAGTATAGGTATTTACGCCATATCTTATGGTAAATCCTTCTGGTAACAGGCTTCCTAGCCTGTATCAGGGTATCAATAACCGACTCAGAAAACCCACGTTTTGATAAAATCAAGCGTTCAATTTCCAAGCAGTCAGCTTCAGAGAAGTTAGATTTTGATGTTTGAATGGACCCTGTATCAGAAGGTCCTGTCTTAGAGGTAGAGACCAAGGCGGACAGGATGACATGTCCACTAGATCTGCATACCAAGTCCTGCGTGGCCATGCAGGCGCTATTAGAATCACTGATGCTCTCTCCTGTTTGATTTTGGCAATCAATCGAGGAAGCAGCGGGAAGGGTGGAAACACATAAGCCATCCCGAAGTTCCAAGGTGCTGTCAAAGCATCTATCAGAACCGCTCCCGGATCCCTGGATCTGGACCCGTAGCGAGGAAGTTTGGCGTTCTGGCGAGACGCCATGAGATCTATCTCTGGTTTGCCCCAACGTCGAAGTATTTGGGCAAAGACCTCCGGATGAAGTTCCCACTCCCCCGGATGAAAAGTCTGGCGACTCAAGAAATCCGCCTCCCAGTTCTCCACTCCCGGGATGTGGATTGCTGACAGGTGGCAAGAGTGAGACTCTGCCCAGCGAATTATCTTTGATACTTCTATCATTGCTAGGGAGCTTCTTGTCCCTCCCTGATGGTTGATGTAAGCTACAGTCGTGATGTTGTCCGACTGAAACCTGATGAACCCCCGAGTTTTTAACTGGGGCCAAGCCAGAAGGGCATTGAGAACTGCTCTCAATTCCAGAATGTTTATTGGCAGGAGACTTTCCTCCTGACTCCATTGTCCCTGAGCCTTCAGAGAATTCCAGACAGCGCCCCAACCTAGTAGGCTGGCGTCTGTTGTTACAATTGTCCAGTCCGGCCTGCTGAATGGCATCCCCCTGGACAGATGTGGCCGAGAAAGCCACCATAGAAGAGAGTTTCTGGTCTCTTGATCCAGATTCAGAGTAGGGGACAAGTCTGAGTAATCCCCATTCCACTGACTCAGCATGCACAATTGCAGCGGTCTGAGATGTAGACGTGCAAAGGGTACTATGTCCATTGCTGCTACCATTAAGCCGATCACCTCCATGCATTGAGCTACTGACGGGAGTTGAATGGAATGAAGGACACGGCATGCATTTAGAAGCTTTGTTAATCTGTCTTCTGTCAGATAAATCTTCATTTCTACAGAATCTATAAGAGTCCCCAAGAATGGAACCCTTGTGAGAGGAAAGAGAGAACTCTTCTTTTCGTTCACTTTCCATCCATGCGACCTTAGAAATGCCAGAACTAACTCTGTATGAGACTTGGCAGTTTGAAAGCTTGAGGCTTGTATCAGAATGTCGTCTAGGTACGGAGCTACCGAAATTCCTTGCGGTCTTAGTACCGCCAGAAGGGCACCCAGAACCTTTGTGAAGATTCTTGGAGCCGTAGCCAATCCGAATGGAAGAGCTACAAACTGGTAATGCCTGTCTAAGAAGGCAAACCTTAGATACCGGTAATGATCTTTGTGAATCGGTATGTGAAGGTAAGCATCCTTTAAATCCACTGTGGTCATGTACTGACCCTTTTGGATCATGGGTAAGATTGTCCGAATAGTTTCCATTTTGAACGATGGAACTCTTAGGAATTTGTTTAGGATCTTTAAATCCAAGATTGGCCTGAAAGTTCCCTCTTTTTTGGGAACCACAAACAGGTTTGAGTAAAACCCTTGTCCTTGTTCCGACCGCGGAACCGGATGGATCACTCCCATTAATAACAGATCTTGTACACAGCGTAGAAACGCTTCTTTCTTTATCTGGTTTGTTGACAACCTTGACAGATGAAATCTCCCTCTTGGGGGAGAGAATTTGAAGTCTAGAAGGTATCCCTGAGATATGATCTCTAGCGCCCAGGGATCCTGAACATCTCTTGCCCAAGCCTGGGCGAAGAGAAAGAGTCTGCCCCCCACTAGATCCGGTCCCGGATCGGGGGCCCTCGGTTCATGCTGTCTTTGGGGCAGCAGCAGGTTTCCTGGCCTGCTTGCCCTTGTTCCAGGACTGGTTAGGTTTCCAGCCTTGTCTGTAACGAGCAACAGCTCCTTCCTGTTTTGGTGCAGTGGAAGTTGGTGCTGCTCCTGCTTTGAAATTCCGAAAGGGACGAAAATTAGACTGTCTAGCCTTAGCTTTGGCTTTGTCTTGAGGCAGGGCGTGGCCCTTACCTCCTGTAATGTCAGCGATAATTTCTTTCAAACCGGGCCCAAATAAAGTTTGCCCCTTGAAAGGTATATTAAGTAATTTGGACTTAGAAGTTACATCAGCTGACCAGGATTTTAGCCACAGCGCCCTACGTGCCTGAATGGCGAATCCTGAGTTCTTAGCCGTAAGTTTGGTTAAATGTACTACGGCCTCCGAAATGAATGAATTAGCTAGTTTAAGGACTCTAAGCCTGTCCGAAATGTCGTCCAGCGTAGCTGAACTAAGGTTCTCTTCCAGAGACTCAATCCAAAATGCTGCCGCAGCCGTAATCGGCGCGATGCATGCAAGGGGTTGCAATATAAAACCTTGTTGAACAAACATTTTCTTAAGGTAACCCTCTAATTTTTTATCCATTGGATCTGAAAAAGCACAGCTATCCTCCACCGGGATAGTGGTACGCTTAGCTAAAGTAGAAACTGCTCCCTCCACCTTAGGGACCATTTGCCATAAGTCCCGTGTGGTGGCGTCTATTGGAAACATCTTTCTAAATATTGGAGGGGGTGAGAACGGCACACCGGGTCTATCCCACTCCTTAGTAACAATTTCAGTTAGTCTCTTAGGTATAGGAAAAACGTCAGTACTCGCCGGTACCGCAAAGTATTTATCCAACCTACACAATTTCTCTGGTATTGCAACAGTGTTACAATCATTAAGAGCCGCTAAAACCTCCCCTAGTAATACACGGAGGTTCTCCAATTTAAATTTAAAATTTGAAATATCTGAATCCAATCTGTTTGGATCAGAACCGTCACCCACAGAATGAAGCTCTCCGTCCTCATGCTCTGCAAGCTGTGACGCAGTATCAGACATGGCCCTAGTATTATCAGCGCACTCTGTTCTCACCCCAGAGTGATCACGCTTGCCTCTTAGTTCTGGTAATTTAGCCAAAACTTCGGTCATAACAGTAGCCATATCTTGTAATGTTATCTGTAATGGCCGCCCAGATGTACTAGGCGCCACAATATCACGCACCTCCCGGGCGGGAGATGCAGGTACTGACACGTGAGGCGAGTTAGTCGGCATAACTCTCCCCTCGCTGTTTGGTGAAATTTGTTCAATTTGTACAGATAGGCTTTTATTTAAAATAGCATCAATACAGTTAGTACATAAATTTCTATTGGGCTCCACCTTGGCATTGGAACAAATGACACAGGTATCTTCCTCTGAATCAGACATGTTTAACACACTAGCAATAAACTTGCAACTTGGTTACAATCTTATTTAACAAAAACGTACTGTGCCTCAAAGAAGCACTAAACGATTAAATGACAGTTGAAATAATGAACTGAAAAAACAGTTATAGCATCAATCCTTAAAAACAACACAACTTTTAGCAAAGGTTTGTTCCCATTAGTAAAGTAACAATAATTAAATTTGAAGCATAAAAATTACAGAGCAACGTTTTTAATCACAGTCAATATATAAGTCTCACAGCTCTGCTGAGAGAATCTACCTCCCTCCAAAGAAGTTTGAAGACCCCTGAGTTCTGTTAGAGATGAACCGGATCATGCAGGAAATACAAGAGTAACTGACTGGAAATTTTTGATGCGTAGCAAAGAGCGCCAAAACGGCCCCTCCCCCTCACACACAGCAGTGAGAGAGAAACGAAACTGTCACAATTAAAACAAGCAACTGCCAAGTGGAAAAATAATGCCCAAACATTTATTCACTCAGTACCTCAGAAAATGCAAACGATTCTACATTCCAGCAAAAACGTTTAACATAATAAATACCTATTAAAAGGTTTAATGTACTTTTAACAGAGTAATTCCAGTGAAATACCATCCCCAGAATACTGAAGTGTAGAGTATACATACATGTCATTATAACGGTATGGCAGGATTTTCTCATCAATTCCATTCAGAAAATAAAAACTGCTACATACCTCAATGCAGATTCATCTGCCCGCTGTCCCCTGATCTGAAGCTTTTACCTCCCTCAGATGGCCGAGAAACAGCAATATGATCTTAACTACTCCGGTTAAAATCATAGTAAAAACTCTGGTAGATTCTTCTTCAAACTCTGCCAGAGAGGCAATAACACGCTCCGGTGCTATTGTAAAATAACAAACTTTTGATTGAAGTTATAAAAACTAAGTATAATCACCATAGTCCTCTCACACATCCTATCTAGTCGTTGGGTGCAAGAGAATGACTGGGAGTGACGTAGAGGGGAGGAGCTGTGTGCGGCTCTGCTGGGTGAATCCTCTTGCATTTCCTGTTGGGGAGGAGTTATATCCCAGAAGTAATGATGACCCGTGGACTGATCACACATAACAGAAGAAACATAATTTATGCTTACCTGATAAATTCCTTTCTTCTGTAGTGTGATCAGTCCACGGGTCATCATTACTTCTGGGATATTACTCCTCCCCAACAGGAAGTGCAAGAGGATTCACCCAGCAGAGCTGCATATAGCTCCTCCCCTCTACGTCACTCCCAGTCATTCGACCAAGGACCAACGAGAAAGGAAAAGCCAAGGGTGAAGTGGTGACTGGAGTATAAATTAAAAAATATTTACCTGCCTTAAAAACAGGGCGGGCCGTGGACTGATCACACTACAGAAGAAAGGAATTTATCAGGTAAGCATAAATTATGTTTTCTTCTGTTAAGTGTGATCAGTCCACGGGTCATCATTACTTCTGGGATACCAATACCAAAGCAAAAGTACACGGATGACGGGAGGGATAGGCAGGCTCTTTATACAGAAGGAACCACTGCCTGAAGAACCTTTCTCCCAAAAATAGCCTCCGATGAAGCAAAAGTGTCAAATTTGTAAAATTTGGAAAAAGTATGAAGCGAAGACCAAGTTGCAGCCTTGCAAATCTGTTCAACAGAGGCCTCATTCTTGAAACAGTTATAGCCTCAATCCTTGTAAACAACACAACTTTAGCAAAGGTTTAATCCCATTAGCAAAGATAACAAATTCTGAAAGCAGGAAACAAATTACAGAATAAACGTTTTTTATCTCAGTCAAACTATAATTCTCACAGCTCTGCTGAGAGAAATTACCTCCCTCAAAATAAGTTTTGAAGACCCCTAAGCTCTGTAGAGATGAACCGGATCATGCAGGGAATACAATGAGTTGCTGACTGAAATATTTGATGCATAGAAAAAGCGCCAAAAAACGGCCCCTCCCCCTCACACACAGCAGTGAGGGAGAACAGAAACTGTCAGAAAAACAGATTAAGCAACTGCCAAGTGGAAAAATAGTGCCCAAACATTTATTCACACAGTACCTCAGCAAATGAAAACGATTTTACATTCCAGCAAAAACGTTAAACATAATCTCTAGTTATTAAACAGCTTTATGTATTTCTTACAGTGTAATTCTAGTGAAGTACCATTCCCCAGAATACTGAAGTGTAAAGTATACATACATGACATTATATCGGTATGGCAGGATTTTCTCATCAATTCCATTGTCAGAAAATAAAAACTGCTACATACCTCTATGCAGATTCATCTGCCCGCTGTCCCCTGATCTGAAGTTTACCTCAGTCCTCAGATGGCCGAGAACAGCAATATGATCTTAACTACTCCGGCTAAAATCATAGCAAAACTCTGGTAGATTCTTCTTCAAACTCTGCCAGAGAGGTAATAACACACTCCGGTGCTATTTTAAAATAACAAACTTTTGATTGAAGATATAAAACTAAGTATAATCACCATAGTCCTCTCACACATCCTATCTAGTCGTTGGGTGCAAGAGAATGACTGGGAGTGACGTAGAGGGGAGGAGCTATATGCAGCTCTGCTGGGTGAATCCTCTTGCACTTCCTGTTGGGGAGGAGTAATATCCCAGAAGTAATGATGACCAGTGGACTGATCACACTTAACAGAAGAAAAGGGACCCTTGTCTGAGGAATCTCAAAACTCTTAGGTAAAATAAATCCTCTAACCATGTCTTGAAGAAACAAAACTAGTTGATTCATGAGAGATTCTTATAAAAGAAAAGATTAAGCTAATGCCAAGATACCATCCAAATAAGGAAACACCACAATACCCTACTGACTGATTATAGAAAGAAGGGCACCCAGAACCTTTGAAAAGATTGATAAAGCTGTCGCTAGACCAAATGGAAAAGCCGACAAATTGGTAAAGCTTACCTAAAAAAAAGAGAATCTCAGAAACCAAAAGTGGTCTGAATGAAAAAACATAATTTATGTAAGAACTTACCTGATAAATTCATTTCTTTCATATTGGCAAGAGTCCATGAGCTAGTGACGTATGGGATATACAATCCTACCAGGAGGAGCAAAGTTTCCCAAACCTCAAAATGCCTATAAATACACCCCTCACCACATCCACAATTCAGTTTAACGAAAAGTAGTGGGGTGATAAAGAAAGGAGTAGAAATCATAAAAAAAAAACTGGAAATATAATTGTGCTTTATACAAGAAAAAAAAAAACCCACCATAAAAAGGGTGGGTCTCATGGACTCTTGCCAATATGAAAGAAATGAATTTATCAGGAAAGTTCTTACATAAATTATGTTTTCTTTCATGTAATTGGCAAGAGTCCATAAGCTAGTGACGTATGGGATAGAAATACCCAAGATGTGGAACTCCACAGAAGAGTCACTAGAGAGGGAGGGATAAAATAAAAACAGCCATTTTCCGCATCCACATCCAAAGAAATAAGTTTCTCATAATTGAAAAGAAAAAACTTAAAACATAAGCAGAGGAATCAAACTGAAACAGCTACCTGAAGAACTTTTCTACAAAAAAACTGCTTCTGAAGAGGCAAATACATGGTAGAATTTAGTAAAATGTATGCAAAGAAGACCAAGTTGCTGCTTTGCAAATCTGATCAACTGTGCTCTATAAGTACCCAATAGATAGAAGATTCAAACTAATCACCCGTGAGGGTCTCAAGGCGCTATTCATTCTTAAAAGCCCACAAAGTGGAAACTGATCTAGTAGAATGAGCTGTGATTCTCTGAGGTGGGTCCTGACCCGACTCCAAATAAGCCTGATGAATCAAAAGCTTTAACCAGGATGCCAAGGAAACAGCAGAAGCTTTCTGACCTTTCCTAGAACCAGAAAAGACAACAGACTAGAAGTCTTCCTGAAATCTTTAGTAGCTTCAACATATTTCAAAGCTCTTACAACATTCAGAGAATGTAAGTATCTCTCCAAAGAATTCTTAGGATTACAAAGAGGGAACAACAATTTCCCTATTAATGTTGTTAGAATTCACAACTTTAAGCAAAAATGTAATTTTAGTCCGCAAAACTGCCTTATCTTGATGAAAAATCAGAAAAGGAGACTAACAAGAAAGAGCAGATAATTCGGAAACGCTTCTAGCTGAAGAGATAGCCAAAAGGAACAACACTTTCCAAGAAAGTAGTTTAATGTCCAAAGAATGCATAGGCTCAAAAGGAGGAGCCTGTAAAGCCTTCAAAACCAAATTAAGATTCCAAGGAGGAGAGATTGATTTAATGATAAGGACCAAAGCCTGAAAAAAAAACAGTGAATATCAGGAAGCTTTGCAATCTTTCTGTGAAATAAAACAGAAAGAGCAGAGATTTGTCCCTTCAAGGTACCTGAAAACAAACCTTTATCCAAACCATCCTGAAGGAACTGTAAAATTCTAGGAATTCTAAAAGAATGCCAGAATTTATGAGAAGAACACCATGAAATATAAGTCTTCCAAACTCGATAATAAATCTTCCTAGAAACAGATTTACGTTCCTCTAACATAGTATTAATCACTAAGTCAGAGAAACCTCTATGACCAAGCGTTCAATTTCCATACCTACAAATTTAACGATTTGAGATCCTGATGAAAAAACAGTCCTTGAGACAGAAGGTCTGGTCTTAAAGGAAGTGGCCAAGGTTGGCAACTGGACAACCGGACAAGATCTGCATACCAAAACCTGTGAGGCCATGCTGGTGCTACCAGAAACACAAACTATTGTTCAGTGATGATCTTGGAGATCACTCTTGGAAGAAGAACTAGAGGTGGAAAGATATAAGGTTGGTAAAATCAAGGAACTGCTAATGCAGCCACCGGCTCCGCCTGAGGATTCCTGAACCTGGACAAGTACCTGGGAAAAAAAGAGAGCAGAGAGAGAGAGCGCCTGATAGTGTACCTGGTACCTGGGAAGTTTCTTGTTTAGATGGGAAAATCAGATCTATTTCTGGAAGACCCCATACCTGAACAATCTGAAAAAAAAAAAAACACATCTGGATGGAGAGACCACTCCCCCGGATGTAAAGTCTGACGGCTGAGATAATCCGCTTCCCAATTGTCTACACCTGGGATATGTACCGGAGAAATTAGTCAAGAGCTGGATTCCGACAAAGAAAGTATCCAAGATACTTCTTTCATAGCTATGGGACTGTGAGTCCCACCATGATGATTGACATATGCCACAGTTGTGATATTGTCTGTGTGAAAACAAATTAATGGTTCTCTCTTCAACAGAGGCCAAACCTGAAAAACCCTGAAAATAGCAGAGAGTTCTAAAATATTGATTGGTAACCTTGCCTCTTGAGGTTTTCAAACCCCTTGTGCTGTCAGAGATCCCCAGACAGCTCCCTCACCTGAAATACTTGAATCTGTTGTGATTACAGTCCAGGTTGGATGAACAAAAGAGGCCCCTTGAACTATACGATGGTGGTCTAAACACCAAGTCAGAGAGAGTCGAACATTGGATTTAAGAATATTATCTGTGATATCTTTGTATAATCCCTACACCATTGTTTCAGCATCCAAAGCTGGAGAGGTCTCATATGAAAACAAGCAAAGGGGATCACGTCCGATGCTGCAGTCATGAGACCTAAAACTTCCATGCACATAGCCACTGAAGGGAATGATTGAGACTGAAGGTTCCGACAAAATGAAACCAATTTATTTGTCTGTTAGAGACAGAGTCATGGACACTGAATCCATCTGGAAACCTAAAAAGGTGACCCTTGTCTGAGGAATCAAGGAACTTTTTGGTAAATTGATCATCCAACCATGTCTTTGAAGAAACAACACTAGTTGATTTGTGTGAGATTCGGCAGAATGTAAAGACTGAGCTAGTACCACGATATAGTTCAAATAAGGAAACACCGCAATACACTGTTCTCTGATTACAGAGAGTAGGGCACCGAGAATCTTTGAAAAAATTCTTGAAGCTGTCGCTAGGCCAAATGGAAGAGCGACAAATTGGTAATGCTTGTCTAGAAAAGAGAATTTCAGAAACCAATAGTGATCTGGATGAATCAGAATATGAAGATATGCATCCTGTAAGTCTATTGTGGACATATGACCTTGCTGAACAAAAGGCAGAAAAGTACTTATAGTCACCATTTTGAAAGTTGGCACTCTTACAAAACGATTCAAAATTTTCAGATCCAGAACTGGCCTGAATTAATTTTCTTTCTTTGGGACAATGAATAGATTTGCATAAAACCCCAGACCCTGTTCCTGAAACGGATCTGGTATGATTACCCCTGAAAGCTCTAGATCTGAAACACTTCAGAAAAGCCTGAGCCTTCACTGGATTTGCTGGAACACGTGAGAGAAAAAGAAATCAGAGGAGGTCTTACTCTGAGTCCTATTCGATACCCTTGAGAGACAATACTCTGAATCCAATGATTTTGGACTGAATCTACCCAAATGTTTTGGAAACATTTTAATCTGCCCCCACCAGCTGAGCTGGAATAAGGGCTGCACCATCATGCAGACTTGGGGGCTGGCTTTAGTTTCTTAAAAGGCTTGGATTTATTCCAACTTGAAGGTTTCCAATTGGAACCAGATTCTTTGGGGGAAGGATTGGCTTTCTGTTTCTTATTCTGTCGAAAAGAACAAAACGATTAGAAGCTTTAGATTTAACCTTAGATCTTGTATCCTGAGGTAAAACACTCCCTTCCCCCAGTGACAGTTGAAATAATTGAATCCAACTGAGAACCAAATAAATTGTTACCTTGGAAAGAAACCATTCCAATATTTGAGCCACAAAGCTATTCTAGCTAAAATAGCTAAAGACATAGATTTAACATCAATATTGAGGATATCAAAAATGGCATCACAGATAAAATGATTAGCATGTTGAAGCAAACTAACAATGCTAGACAAATCAGGATCTGTTTCCTGTTGCGCCAAGCTTTCCAACCAAAATGTTGATGCAGCTGCAACATCAGCCATAGAAATGGCAGCCCTGAGAAGATAGCCAGAATATAAATATGCTTTCCTTAGATAAGATTCAAGTTTCCTATCTAAAGGGTCCTTAAAAGAAGTACTATCTTCCATAGGAATAGTAGTACGTTTAGCAAGAGTAGAAATAGCCCCATCAACTTTGGGGATTTTTTCCCAAAACTCCAATCTAACTGCTGGCAAAGGATACAACTGTTTAAACCTAGAGGAAGGAATAAAAGTACAACCAGGCCTATTCCATTCCTTTGAAATAATATCAGAAATAGCATCAGGAACTGGAAAAACCTCTGGAGTAACCACAGGAGGTTTATAAACAGAATTTAAACGTTTACTAGTTTTAGTATCAAGAGGACTAGTTTCCTCAATATCCAGAGTAATCAACACCTCTTTTAACAAGGAACAAATATACTCCATCTTAAAGAGATAAGTAGATTTGTCAGTGTCAATATCTGAGGTAGGATCTTCTGAATCAGATAGATCCTCATCAGAGGAGGATAATTCAGTATATTGTCAGTCATTTGAAATTTAATCAACTTTGAGAAGTTTAAAAGACCTTTTACTTTATTAGAAGGCGGAATAGCAGACAAAGCCTTCAGAATCGCATCAGCAATAAAATCTTTTATATTCACAGGGATATCATGTACATTAGATGTTGAAGGAACAACAGGCATTGTACTAGTACTGATGGATACATTCTCTGCATGTAAAAGCTTATTATGACAACTGTTACATACTACAGCTGGAGATATAATATCTGCTAACTTACAACAGATACACTTAGCTTTGGAAGAACTGTTATCAGGCAACAGGGTTCCAACAGTGGTTTCTGAGACAGGATCAGATTGAGACATCTTGCAAATGTAAGAGAAAAAACAACATATAAAGCAAAATTATCAATTTCCTTATATGGAAATGGGAAAAATAATGCAAACAGCATAGCCCTCTGAGCATAGAAAAAGGCAAGAGGCATATCGGAAGTGGGGTTTAATAATTAAATTATTTGGCGCCAAGTATGACGCGCAACACAAAATACCATTTTTTGCTGCTAACATCCGGAAATGACGCAACCGTGTGCAAGGAAACCTGGTGTCAACTAAGACGACAGAAATTACGAATTTGTGTCACTGAACGTACCTACACGCCAAAAAAATTCTTGCGCCAAGAATGACGCAATAAAAATCAGCATTTTGCGGCCTCAGCCTAATTTTGCCCGTGAAAATTAAAACAGTCTATACCCCCAGGTAATAAAAAATAACCCTAAAGATGTTTTTCCCAATTTTGAAAGTGATAGTCTGCAAAAGGAAATATACATAAACCTGACTCATGGCAAATAGAAGTACAATACATATATTTAGAACTTTACAATAATACATAAAGTCATGAAATGAACTTGCTGAACAAAAGGCATAATAGACCTTATAGTCGCCAACTTGAAAGTTGCGACTCTTACAAAAAAATATTATGTTTTCAGATCCAAGATTGGACTGAATAAACCTCTCTTCTTTGGGACAAAGAATAGAATTGAATAGAAAACCAATCCCTCTTCCTGCTAAAGAAGTGGTATAATCACTCCTGTAAGAAAAAAAAAAAAAAAAAATCACAGTGTACTGAGAAAGAATCTTCCCATAGAAGGTATCATTCTGAACCCTAAGAATAACATAATTTATGCTTACCTGATAAATTCCTTTCTTCTGTTGTGTGATCAGTCCACGGGTCATCATTACTTCTGGGATATTATCTGCTCCCCTACAGGAAGTGCAAGAGGATTCACCCAGCAGAGTTGCTATATAGCTCCTCCCCTCTACGTCACCTCCAGTCATTCGACCAAAGACCAACGAGAAAGGAGAAGCCAAGGGTGTAGTGGTGACTGGATTATAATTTAAAAAATATTTACCTGCCTTAAAAAACAGGGCGGGCCGTGGACTGATCACACAACAGAAGAAAGGAATTTATCAGGTAAGCATAAATTATGTTTTCTTCTGTTATGTGTGATCAGTCCACGGGTCATCATTACTTCTGGGATACCAATACCAAAGCAAAAGTACACGGATGACGGGAGGGATAGGCAGGCTCATTATACAGAAGGAACCACTGCCTGAAGAACCTTTCTCCCAAAAATAGCCTCCGAAGAAGCAAAAGTGTCAAATTTGTAAAATTTGGAAAAAGTATGAAGCGAAGACCAAGTTGCAGCCTTGCAAATCTGTTCAACAGAGGCCTCATTCTTAAAGGCCCAAGTGGAAGCCACAGCTCTAGTAGAATGAGCTGTAATTCTTTCAGGAGGCTGCTGTCCAGCAGTCTCATAGGCTAAACGTATTATGCTACGAAGCCAGAAGGAGAGAGAGGTAGCCGAAGCCTTATGACCTCTCCTCTGACCAGAGTACACGACAAACAGGGAAGACGTTTGTCGAAAATCCTTAGTTGCCTGCAAGTAGAACTTGAGGGCACGAACTACATCCAGATTGTGTAGAAGACGTTCCTTCTTTGAAGAAGGATTTGGACACAAGGATGGAACAACAATCTCTTGATTGATATTCCTGTTAGTGACTACCTTAGGTAAGAACCCAGGTTTAGTACGCAGAACTACCTTGTCTGAGTGAAAGATCAGATAAGGAGAATCACAATGTAAGGCTGATAATTCAGAGACTCTTCGAGCCGAGGAAATAGCCATTAAAAATAGAACTTTCCAAGATAACAATTTTATATCAATGGAATGAAGGGGTTCGAACGGAACACCCTGTAAAACGTTAAGAACTAAGTTTAAACTCCATGGCGGAGCAACAGTTTTAAACACAGGCTTGATCCTAGCTAAAGCCTGACAAAATGCCTGGACGTCTGGATTTTCTGACAGACGCTTGTGTAACAAGATGGACAGAGCTGAGATCTGTCCCTTTAATGAGCTAGCCGATAAACCCTTTTCTAAACCTTCTTGTAGAAAGGACAATATCCTAGGAATCCTAACCTTACTCCAGGAGTAATCTTTGGATTCACACCAGTATAGATATTTACGCCATATTTTATGGTAAATCTTTCTGGTAACAGGCTTCCTAGCCTGTATCAGGGTATCAATAACCGACTCAGAAAAACCACGTTTTGATAAAATCAAGCGTTCAATTTCCAAGCAGTCAGCTTCAGAGAAGTTAGATTTTGATGTTTGAATGGACCCTGTATCAGAAGGTCCTGTCTTAGAGGTAGAGACCAAGGCGGACAGGATGACATGTCCACTAGATCTGCATACCAAGTCCTGCGTGGCCATGCAGGTGCTATTAGAATCACTGATGCTCTCTCCTGTTTGATTTTGGCAATCAATCGAGGAAGCAGCGGGAAGGGTGGAAACACATAAGCCATCCTGAAGTTCCAAGGTGCTGTCAAAGCATCTATCAGAACCGCTCCCGGATCCCTGGATCTGGATCCGTAGCGAGGAAGTTTGGCGTTCTGGCGAGACGCCATGAGATCTATATCTGGTTTGCCCCAACGTCGAAGTATTTGGGCAAAGACCTCCGGATGAAGTTCCCACTCCCCCGGATGAAAGGTCTGGCGACTCAAGAAATCCGCCTCCCAGTTCTCTACTCCCGGGATGTGGATTGCTGACAGGTGGCAAGAGTGAGACTCTGCCCAGCGAAATATCTTTGATACTTCCATCATTGCTAGGGAGCTTCTTGTCCCTCCCTGATGGTTGATGTAAGCTACAGTCGTGATGTTGTCCGACTGAAACCTGATGAACCCCCGAGTTTTTAACTGGGGCCAAGCTAGAAGGGCATTGAGAACTGCTCTCAATTCCAGAATGTTTATTGGCAGGAGACTTTCCTCCTGACTCCATTGTCCCTGAGCCTTCAGAGAATTCCAGACAGCGCCCCAACCTAGTAGGCTGGCGTCTGTTGTTACAATTGTCCAGTCCGGCCTGCTGAATGGCATCCCCCTGGACAGATGTGGCCGAGAAAGCCACCATAGAAGAGAGTTTCTGGTCTCTTGATCCAGATTCAGAGTGGGGGACAAATCTGAGTAATCCCCATTCCACTGACTCAGCATGCACAATTGCAGCGGTCTGAGATGTAGGCGTGCAAAGGGTACTATGTCCATTGCTGCTACCATTAAGCCGATCACCTCCATGCATTGAGCTACTGACGGAAGTTGAATGGAATGAAGGACACGGCATGCATTTAGAAGCTTTGTTAATCTGTCTTCTGTCAGATAAATCTTCATTTCTACAGAATCTATAAGAGTCCCCAAGAATGGAACTCTTGTGAGAGGAAAGAGAGAACTCTTCTTTTCGTTCACTTTCCATCCATGCGACCTTAGAAATGCCAGAACTAACTCTGTATGAGACTTGGCAGTTTGAAAGCTTGAAGCTTGTATCAGAATGTCGTCTAGGTACAGAGCTACCGAAATTCCTCGCGGTCTTAGTACCGCCAGAAGGGCACCCAGAACCTTTGTGAAGATTCTTGGAGCCGTAGCCAATCCGAATGGAAGGGCTACAAACTGGTAATGCCTGTTTAAGAAGGCAAACCTTAGATACCGGTAATGATCTTTGTGAATCGGTATGTGAAGGTAAGCATCCTTTAAATCCACTGTGGTCATGTACTGACCCTCTTGGATCATGGGTAAGATTGTCCGAATAGTTTCCATTTTGAACGATGGAACTCTTAGGAATTTGTTTAGGATCTTTAAATCCAAGATTGGCCTGAAAGTTCCCTCTTTTTTGGGAACCACAAACAGGTTTGAGTAAAACCCTTGTCCTTGTTCCGACCGCGGAACCGGATGGATCACTCCCATTAATAATAGATCTTGTACACAGCGTAGAAACGCGTCTTTCTTTATTTGGTTTGTTGACAACCTTGACAGATGAAATCTCCCTCTTGGGGGAGAGAATTTGAAGTCTAGAAGGTATCCCTGAGATATGATCTCTAGCGCCCAGGGATCCTGGACATCTCTTGCCCAAGCCTGGGCGAAGAGAGAGAGTCTGCCCCCCACTAGATCCGGTCCCGGATCGGGGGCCCTCGGTTCATGCTGTCTTAGGGGCAGCAGCAGGTTTCCTGGCCTGCTTGCCCTTATTCCAGGACTGGTTAGGTTTCCAGCCTTGTCTGTAACGAGCAACAGCTCCTTCCTGTTTTGGTGCAGTGGAAGTTGATGCTGTTCCTGTTTTGAAATTCCGAAAGGGACGAAAATTAGACTGTCTAGCCTTAGCTTTGGCTTTGTCTTGAGGTAGAGCGTGGCCCTTACCTCCTGTAATGTCAGCAATAATTTCTTTCAAACCGGGCCCAAATAAAGTTTGCCCCTTGAAAGGTATATTAAGTAATTTGGACTTAGAAGTTACATCAGCCGACCAGGATTTTAGCCACAGCGCCCTACGTGCCTGAATGGCGAATCCTGAATTCTTAGCCGTAAGTTTGGTTAAATGTACTACGGCCTCCGAAATGAATGAATTAGCTAGTTTAAGGACTCTAAGCCTGTCCGTAATGTCGTCCAGCGTAGCTGAACTAAGGTTCTCTTCCAGAGACTCAATCCAAAATGCTGCCGCAGCCGTAATCGGCGCGATGCATGCAAGGGGTTGCAATATAAAACCTTGTTGAACAAACATTTTCTTAAGGTAACCTTCTAATTTTTTATCCATAGGATCTGAAAAAGCACAGCTATCCTCCACCGGGATAGTGGTACGCTTAGCTAAAGTAGAAACTGCTCCCTCCACCTTAGGGACCGTTTGCCATAAGTCCCGTGTGGTGGCGTCTATTGGAAACATCTTTCTAAATATTGGAGGGGGTGAGAACGGCACACCGGGTCTATCCCACTCCTTAGTAACAATTTCAGTTAATCTCTTAGGTATAGGAAAAACGTCAGTACTCGCCGGTACCGCAAAGTATTTATCCAACCTACACATTTTCTCTGGTATTGCAACAGTGTTACAATCGTTAAGAGCTGCTAAGACCTCCCCTAGTAATACACGGAGGTTTTCCAATTTAAATTTAAAATTAGAAATATCTGAATCCAATCTGCTTGGATCAGAACCGTCACCTACAGAATGAAGCTCTCCGTCCTCATGCTCTGCAAGCTGTGACGCAGTATCAGACATGGCCCTAGAATTATCAGCGCACTCTGTTCTCACCCCAGAGTGATCACGCTTGCCTCTTAGTTCTGGTAATTTAGCCAAAACTTCAGTCATAACAGTAGCCATATCTTGTAATGTTATCTGTAATGGCTGCCCAGATGTACTAGGCGCCATAATATCACGCACCTCCCGGGCGGGAGATGCAGGTACTGACACGTGAGGCGAGTTAGTCGGCATAACTCTCCCCTCGCTGTTTGGTGAAATTTGTTCAATTTGTACAGATTGGCTTTTATTTAAAGTAGCATCAATACAGTTAGTACATAAATTTCTATTGGGCTCCACCTTGGCATTGGAACAAATGACACAGGTATCTTCCTCTGAATCAGACATGTTTAACACACTAGCAATAAACATGCAACTCGGTTACAATTTTATTTAACAAAAACGTACTGTGCCTCAAGAAGCACTAAACGATTAAATGACAGTTGAAATAATGAACTGAAAAACAGTTATAGCATCACTCTTTACAAACAACACAACTTTTTAGCAAAGGTTTGTTCCCATTAGTAAAATAACACTAATTAAATTTTAAACATAAAAATTACAGAGCAACGTTTTAAATCACAGTCACTATATAAGTCTCACAGCTCTGCTGAGAGAATCTACCTCCCTTCAAAGAAGTTTGAAGACCCCTGAGTTCTGTTAGAGATGAACCGGATCATGCAGAAAATACAAGAGTAACTGACTGGAAATTTTTGATGCGTAGCAAAGAGCGCCAAAAACGGCCCCTCCCTCTCACACACAGCAGTGAGAGAGAAACGAAACTGTCATAAATAAAACAAGCAAACTGCCAAGTGGAAAAATAATGCCCAAATATTTATTCACTCAGTACCTCATTAATGCAAACGATTCTACATTCCAGCAAAAACGTTTAACATGAAAAATACCTAATAAAAGGTTTAATGTACTTTTACAGAGTAATTCCGGTGAAATACCATCCCCAGAATACTAAAGTGTAGAGCATACATACATGTTCATTATAACGGTATGGCAGGATTTTTTTCATCAATTCCATTCAGAAAATAAAAACTGCTACATACCTCAATGCAGATTCAACTGCCCGCTGTCCCCTGATCTGAAGTTTTTACCTCCCTCAGATGGCCGAGAAACAGCAATATGATCTTAACTACTCCGGTTAAAATCATAAGAAAAACTCTGGTAGATTCTTCTTCAAACTCTGCCAGAGAGGTAATAACACGCTCCGGTGCTATTGTAAAAAAACAAACATTTGATTGAAGTTCTAAAAACTAAGTATAATCACCATAGTCCTCTCACACCTCCTATCTAGTCTTTGGGTGCAAGAGAATGACTGGGGGTGACGTAGAGGGGAGGAGCTATATAGCAACTCTGCTGGGTGAATCCTCTTGCACTTCCTGTAGGGGAGCAGATAATATCCCAGAAGTAATGATGACCCGTGGACTGATCACACATAACAGAAGAAAATATAGATTTTGGACTGAGTTTTCAAAGACAATTTAATCTGCCCCCCACCAGAAGTACTGGTTTGAGAACCGCAACTTTATGCAGTCTTAATAACTAGTAATTATATAGCGTTTTTCTCCCAGAAGGATACAAATAAAAACGCTTTTTCAGTGCTTGCACTTAGAGTTAACCAAATTAGCAGCTGATAAAAATAGTAGTTATTGCCCAAATAAATGGTACACAATAAATTGACCTCAAAAGGCCGAAGCGCAGTATTAACCCTGTCGGGATATGAATCTATGACCCTTGGATCTAGAACAAGCATTTGTAGTCAAAACATTCACCAACTGATCTACATCACCGGACTAAAAGTAGGGCAGAAAAAAACAACAACTCTAAACCTCCAGAAATAATGGAGATAATAGAAATCAAACAAATTATTATCCTAACAAGATAGAGATAATAAAATATATATTTGAAACCATAATAATAGATATAGTAAACATAATAAAATGAATACATCTGAAGTAAATAAACAGATATATACTTAAGTATCTGAAGCTGCTTATGGTAACTGTTCAACAAAAAGTTAAAGATAAAGCTGAGCTAAAAATATAAACAGTACCTGAATATGCTCTACTAAGGTTATATTCAAACTAAATCCTAAAAATAAGTACCAATTTCCATAGAAATAGTAGTACAGTCCCAAAAGGCAATCAGGATAAATCATTCTCTAGAACATATTACAGAGAGTATATTGAATAGGAAAAAACCTCAGGAGCAAATTAAAATCTTAAAATCCAGATTTAAAAATGATTAATAACATAGTTACTATGAGGACTAGGCTCTTAAAAGCTAAAAATAACAACATTTCCTTAACAAAGAACAAAAAATGTTCAAATGAAAAATAAGGATAATTTTTAACTGTCTCTGATAAAGGATCATTTGAGCCAAAGAATCCTTCATCAGTAGAATAAACTTAAATATGCTGTCGGTCATAAAGGCATAATAGCAGTCATAAACTTTAGGATAAAAGCAATAACGTGATATTTGCAGAAGAAATCAAGTACATGAACTGAGAAAGTAAAAACAGTAAATGTCATTGTACATATAGAAACATTAGCATAAAATATGATTAATAAATGCCACATAATTGAGCTGAAGAAAATAACAGCTTAATAATGAAAAAAAAAACTTTGTAGAATTGTGTTTCAGGGCATCATAGTTTCTACAGTAACATCAAAGTCAGGATCAGAATGAGACATCTCACAAAATGTAACAGAAAAAGAACAACATTAGGCAAAAAACAGAATTTATGTTTACCTGATAAATTTCTTTCTCCAACGGTGTGTCCGGTCCACGGCGTCATCCTTACTTGTGGGATATTCTCCTCCCCAACAGGAAATGGCAAAGAGCCCAGCAAAGCTGGTCACATGATCCCTCCTAGGCTCCGCCTACCCCAGTCATTCGACCGACGTTAAGGAGGAATAATAGCATAGGAGAAACCATATGGTACCGTGGTGACTGTAGTTAAAGAAAATAAATTATCAGACCTGATTAAAAAAACCAGGGCGGGCCGTGGACCGGACACACCGTTGGAGAAAGTAATTTATCAGGTAAACATAAATTCTGTTTTCTCCAACATAGGTGTGTCCGGTCCACGGCGTCATCCTTACTTGTGGGAACCAATACCAAAGCTTTAGGACACGGATGAAGGGAGGGAGCAAATCAGGTCACCTAAATGGAAGGCACCACGGCTTGCAAAACCTTTCTCCCAAAAATAGCCTCAGAAGAAGCAAAAGTATCAAACTTGTAAAATTTGGTAAAAGTGTGCAGTGAAGACCAAGTCGCTGCCCTACATATCTGATCAACAGAAGCCTCGTTCTTGAAGGCCCATGTGGAAGCCACAGCCCTAGTGGAATGAGCCGTGATTCTTTCGGGAGGCTGCCGTCCGGCAGTCTCGTAAGCCAATCTGATGATGCTTTTAATCCAAAAAGAGAGAGAGGTAGAAGTTGCTTTTTGACCTCTCCTTTTACCTGAATAAACAACAAACAGGGAAGATGTTTGTCTAAAATCCTTTGTAGCATCTAAATAGAATTTTAGAGCGCGAACAACATCCAAATTGTGCAACAAGCGTTCCTTCTTTGAAACTGGTTTCGGACACAGAGAAGGTACGATAATCTCCTGGTTAATGTTTTTGTTAGAAACAACTTTTGGAAGAAAACCAGGTTTAGTACGTAAAACCACCTTATCTGCATGGAACACCAGATAAGGAGGAGAACACTGCAGAGCAGATAATTCTGAAACTCTTCTAGCAGAAGAAATTGCAACTAAAAACAAAACTTTCCAAGATAATAACTTAATATCAACGGAATGTAAGGGTTCAAACGGAACCCCCTGAAGAACTGAAAGAACTAGATTGAGACTCCAAGGAGGAGTCAAAGGTTTGTAAACAGGCTTGATTCTAACCAGAGCCTGAACAAAGGCTTGAACATCTGGCACAGCTGCCAGTTTTTTGTGAAGTAACACCGACAAGGCAGAAATCTGTCCCTTCAGGGAACTTGCCGATAATCCTTTTTCCAATCCTTCTTGAAGGAAGGATAGAATCCTAGGAATCTTAACCTTGTCCCAAGGGAATCCTTTAGATTCACACCAACAGATATATTTTTTCCAAATTTTGTGGTAAATCTTTCTAGTTACAGGCTTTCTGGCCTGAACAAGAGTATCGATAACAGAATCTGAGAAACCTCGCTTCGATAAAATCAAGCGTTCAATCTCCAAGCAGTCAGCTGGAGTGAAACCAGATTCGGATGTTCGAACGGACCCTGAACAAGAAGGTCTCGTCTCAAAGGTAGCTTCCAAGGTGGAGCCGATGACATATTCACCAGATCTGCATACCAAGTCCTGCGTGGCCACGCAGGAGCTATCAAGATCACCGACGCCCTCTCCTGATTGATCCTGGCTACCAGCCTGGGGATGAGAGGAAACGGCGGGAACACATAAGCTAGTTTGAAGGTCCAAGGTGCTACTAGTGCATCCACTAGAGCCGCCTTGGGATCCCTGGATCTGGACCCGTAGCAAGGAACTTTGAAGTTCTGACGAGAGGCCATCAGATCCATGTCTGGAATGCCCCAAAGTTGAGTGACTTGGGCAAAGATTTCCGGATGGAGTTCCCACTCCCCCGGATGCAATGTCTGACGACTCAGAAAATCCGCTTCCCAATTTTCCACTCCCGGGATGTGGATAGCAGACAGGTGGCAGGAGTGAGACTCCGCCCATAGAATAATCTTGGTCACTTCTTCCATCGCTAGGGAACTCCTTGTTCCCCCCTGATGGTTGATGTACGCAACAGTCGTCATGTTGTCTGATTGAAACCGTATGAACTTGGTCCTCGCTAGCTGAGGCCAAGCCTTGAGAGCATTGAATATCGCTCTCAGTTCCAGAATATTTATCGGTAGAAGAGATTCTTCCCGAGACCAAAGACCCTGAGCTTTCAGGGATCCCCAGACCGCGCCCCAGCCCATCAGACTGGCGTCGGTCGTGACAATGACCCACTCTGGTCTGTGGAATGTCATCCCTCGTGACAGGTTGTCCAGGGACAGCCACCAACGGAGTGAGTCTCTGGTCCTCTGATTTACTTGTATCTTTGGAGACAAGTCTGTATAGTCCCCATTCCACTGACTGAGCATGCACAGTTGTAATGGTCTTAGATGAATGCGCGCAAAAGGAACTATGTCCATTGTCGCTACCATCAACCCGATCACTTCCATGCACTGAGCTACGGAAGGAAGAGGAACGGAATGAAGTATTCGACAAGAGTCCAGAAGCTTTGTCTTTCTGGCCTCTGTTAGAAAAATCCTCATTTCTGAGGAGTCTATAATTGTTCCCAAGAAGGGAACCCTTGTTGACGGGGATAGAGAACTCTTTTCCACGTTCACTTTCCAGCCGTGCGATCTGAGAAAGGCCAGGACGATGTCCGTGTGAGCCTTTGCTCGAGGGAGGGACGACGCTTGAATCAGAATGTCGTCCAGGTAAGGTACAACTGCAATGCCCCTTGGTCTTAGCACAGCTAGAAGGGACCCTAGTACCTTTGTGAAAATCCTTGGAGCAGTGGCTAATCCGAAAGGAAGCGCCACGAACTGGTAATGTTTGTCCAGGAATGCAAACCTTAGGAACCGATGATGTTCCTTGTGGATAGGAATATGTAGATACGCATCCTTTAAATCCACCGTGGTCATGAATTGACCTTCCTGGATGGAAGGAAGGATAGTTCGAATGGTTTCCATCTTGAAAGATGGGACCTTGAGAAATTTGTTTAAGATCTTGAGATCTAGGATTGGTCTGAACGTTCCCTCTTTTTTGGGAACTATGAACAGATTGGAGTAGAACCCCATCCCCTGTTCTCTCAATGGAACAGGATGAATCACTCCCATTTTTAACAGGTCTTCTACACAATGTAAGAACGCCTGTCTTTTTATGTGGTCTGAAGACAACTGAGACCTGTGGAACCTTCCCCTTGGGGGAAGTCCCTTGAATTCCAGAAGATAACCCTGGGAGACTATTTCTAGCGCCCAAGGATCCAGAACATCTCTTGCCCAAGCCTGAGCGAAGAGAGAGAGTCTGCCCCCCACCAGATCCGGTCCCGGATCGGGGGCCGATATTTCATGCTGTCTTGGTAGCAGTGGCAGGTTTCTTTGCCTGCTTTCCCTTGTTCCAGCCTTGCATTGGTCTCCAAGCTGGCTTGGCCTGAGAAGTATTACCCTCTTGCTTAGAGGACGTAGCACCTTGGGCTGGTCCGTTTTTACGAAAGGGACGAAAATTAGGTCTAGTTTTTGCCTTGAAAGGCCGATCCTGAGGAAGGGCATGGCCCTTACCCCCAGTGATATCAGAGATAATCTCTTTCAAGTCAGGACCAAACAGCGTTTTCCCCTTGAAAGGAATGTTTAGTAGCTTGTTCTTGGAAGACGCATCAGCCGACCAAGATTTCAACCAAAGCGCTCTGCGCGCCACAATAGCAAACCCAGAATTCTTAGCCGCTAACTTAGCCAATTGCAAAGAGGCGTCTAGAGTGAAAGAATTAGCCAATTTGAGAGCATTGACTCTGTCCATAATCTCCTCATAAGGAGGAGAGTCACTATCGAGCACCTTAATCAGTTCATCAAACCAGAAATATGCGGCTGTAGTGACAGGGACAATGCA
Organism: Bombina bombina; assembly: GCF_027579735.1. Taxonomy (NCBI): domain Eukaryota; kingdom Metazoa; phylum Chordata; class Amphibia; order Anura; family Bombinatoridae; genus Bombina; species Bombina bombina. The sequence goes on along the minus strand of NC_069501.1, from coordinate 701,445,674 downwards.
TGAAATGGGTTGTAGAAGGTAACCCTGCTGAACAAACATCTTTTTAAGCAAACCTTCTAATTTTTTATCCATAGGATCTTTGAAAGCACAACTATCCTCTATGGGAATAGTGGTGCGTTTGTTTAAAGTAGAAACCGCTCCCTCGACCTTGGGGACTGACTGCCATAAGTCCTTTCTGGGGTCGACCATAGGAAACAATTTTTTAAATATGGGGGGAGGGACGAAAGGAATACCGGGCCTTTCCCATTCTTTATTAACAATGTCCGCCACCCGCTTGGGTATAGGAAAAGCTTCTGGGAGCCCCGGCACCTCTAGGAACTTGTCCATTTTACATAGTTTCTCTGGGATGACCAAATTTTCACAATCATCCAGAGTGGATAATACCTCCTTAAGCAAAATGCGGAGATGTTCCAATTTAAATTTAAAAGTAATCACATCAGATTCAGCCTGCTGAGAAATGTTCCCTAAATCAGTAATTTCTCCCTCAGACAAAACCTCCCTGGCTCCCTCAGATTGGGTTAGGGGCCCTTCAGAGATATTAATATCAGCGTCGTCATGCTCTTCAGTAACTAAAACAGAGCATCCACGCTTACGCTGACAAGGGTTCATTTTGGCTAAAATGTTTTTGACAGAATTATCCATTACAGCCGTTAATTGTTGCATAGTAAGGAGTATTGGCGCGCTAGATGTACTAGGGGCCTCCTGAGTGGGCAAGACTCGTGTAGACGAAGGAGGGAATGATGCAGTACCATGCTTACTCCCCTCACTTGAGGAATCATCTTGGGCATCATTGTCATTATCACATAAATCACATTTATTTAAATGAATAGGAATTCTGGCTTCCCCACATTCAGAACACAGTCTATCTGGTAGTTCAGACATGTTAAACAGGCATAAACTTGATAAGAAAGTACAAAAAACGTTTTGAAATAAAACCGTTACTGTCACTTTAAATTTTAAACTGAACACACTTTATTACTGCAATTGCGAAAAAACATGAAGGAATTGTTCAAAATTCACCAAACTTTCACCACAGTGTCTTAAAGCCTTGAAAATATTGCACACCAATTTTGGAAGCTTTAACCCTTAAAATAACGGAACCGGAGCCGTTTTAAGCTTTAACCCCTTTACAGTCCCTGGTATCTGCTTTGCTGAGACCCAACCAAACCCAAGGGGAATACGATACCAAATGATGCCTTCAGAAGTCTTTTATCAGTATCAGAGCTCCTCTCACATGCGACTGCATGCCATGCCTCTCAAAAACAAGTGCGCAACACCGGCGCGAAAATGAGACTCTGCCTATGCTTTGGGAAAGCCCCTAAAGAATAAGGTGTCTAAAACAGTGCCTGCCGATATAATTATATCAAAATACCCAGAATAAATGATTCCTCAAGGCTAAATAAGTGTTAATATCAATCGATTTAGCCCAAAAAATGTCTACAGTCTAAATAAGCCCTTGTGAAGCCCTTATTTACAATCGTAATAAACATGGCTTACCGGATCCCATAGGGAAAATGACAGCTTCCAGCATTACATCGTCTTGTTAGAATGTGTCATACCTCAAGCAGCAAAGGACTGCAAACTGTTCCCCCAACTGAAGTTAATGCTCTCAACAGTCCTGTGTGGAACAGCCATGGATTTTAGTTACGGTTGCTAAAATCATTTTCCTCATACAAACAGAATTCTTCATCTCTTTTCTGTTTCTGAGTAAATAGTACGTACCAGCACTATTTGAAAATAACAAACTCTTGATTGAATAATGAAAAACTACAGTTAAACACTAAAAAACTCTAAGCCATCTCCGTGGAGATGTTGCCTGTACAACGGCAAAGAGAATGACTGGGGTAGGCGGAGCCTAGGAGGGATCATGTGACCAGCTTTGCTGGGCTCTTTGCCATTTCCTGTTGGGGAGGAGAATATCCCACAAGTAAGGATGACGCCGTGGACCGGACACACCTATGTTGGAGAAACATTCAATACATTTCCACAATGTAACAGTTTCAGCAAATAGAAAAAAACAAAGATAGTATTTTTTTTAAAACAAAAAAATAAAATCAAAATGCAGGCATAATAGCTTTCAAAAATCATGAAAACAGCGAGCAATAGAGGGAGAGAGGTAAAATAAGTAAATTTTGGCGCCAAGAATGACACATTACGCAAAAGGAAGTTAAAAAATGTTTTGGCGCAAAACGCATCATAACAAACGCGACTTCGCGCCAAAACAACTAGCGTCATAGCTAAGAGTGTCTTAAAAAATTATACATACTTTCCGAAAGACACCCATCCACATATAGCAGATATCCAAACCAGTACTGAAAAACTATCAGCAGAGGTAATGGTATAGAAGAGTATATCGTCGATCTGAAAAGGGAGGTAGGAGATGAACCCCTATAACCTATAACAGAGAACCCTTGAAAAAAATTCCCGTGAGATTGTGTTAAATGTAATAAGGAGAGATCAGACTTGCTACATTATTTGTGGTCATGCCCAAAAATGAATCAATACTGGGAAAAGAAACTTCTGGTTAAATACATTTTTACACTTTAAATCCCGGATCACATCACAACATAGTTTTTTCTTATTTAGTGACAGCGCAGAATTAGGAGAGCAACGGCTGATAAACATGGCCAATTTGGCGGCACGCAGCCTAATATTTAAGAGATGGAGATCCCCTGATGCCTCTGGTCTGGCTGAATTTTCTAATATGAAAAAACTTTAAATGACCATTGAATTACAAGATCTGAAGTCAACTTCTGAATTATTTTTTTTCCAAATGGAAGACATTTATACTGTCCTGGCCTTTGCCAATACAGCTAAAATTAATTTCTCCTTTAAAAAAAACATAATTTATGCTTACCTGATAAATTCCTTTCTTCTGTAGTGTGATCAGTCCACGGGTCATCATTACTTCTGGGATATTAACTCCTCCCCAACAGGAAGTGCAAGAGGATTCACCCAGCAGAGCTGCATATAGCTCCTCCCCTCTACGTCACTCCCAGTCATTCGACCAAGGACCAACGAGAAAGGAAAAGCCAAGGGTGAAGTGGTGACTGGAGTATAAATTAAAAAATATTTACCTGCCTTAAAACAGGGCGGGCCGTGGACTGATCACACTACAGAAGAAAGGAATTTATCAGGTAAGCATAAATTATGTTTTCTTCTGTTAAGTGTGATCAGTCCACGGGTCATCATTACTTCTGGGATACCAATACCAAAGCAAAAGTACACGGATGACGGGAGGGATAGGCAGGCTCTTTATACAGAAGGAACCACTGCCTGAAGAACCTTTCTCCCAAAAATAGCCTCCGATGAAGCAAAAGTGTAAAATTTGTAAAATTTGGAAAAAGTATGAAGCGAAGACCAAGTTGCAGCCTTGCAAATCTGTTCAACAGAGGCCTCATTCTTAAAGGCCCAAGTAGAAGCCACAGCTCTAGTGGAATGAGCTGTAATCCTTTCAGGAGGCTGCTGTCCAGCAGTCTCATAAGCTAAACGAATTATGCTACGAAGCCAAAAAGAAAGAGAGGTAGCAGAAGCTTTTTGACCTCTCCTCTGCCCAGAGTAAACGACAAACAGAGAAGACGTTTGTCGAAATTCCTTAGTTGCCTGTAAGTAAAATTTTAGAGCACGGACTACATCCAGGTTGTGCAGTAGACGTTCCTTCTTCGAAGAAGGATTTGGGCATAAAGAAGGAACAACAATCTCTTGATTGATATTCCTGTTAGTAACTACCTTAGGTAAGAACCCAGGTTTAGTACGCAGAACTACCTTATCCGAATGAAAAATCAAATAAGGAGAATCACAATGTAAGGCTGATAACTCTGAGACTCTTCGAGCCGAGGAAATAGCCATTAAAAATAGAACTTTCCAAGATAACAACTTTATATCAATGGAATGAAGGGGTTCAAACGGAACGCTCTGTAAAACATTAAGAACAAGGTTTAAACTCCATGGCGGAGCAACAGTTTTAAACACAGGCTTAATCCTGGCCAAAGCCTGACAAAAAGCCTGGACGTCAGGAACTTCTGACAGACGTTTGTGTAACAGAATGGACAGAGCTGAGATCTGTCCCTTTAATGAACTAGCAGATAAACCCTTTTCTAAACCTTCTTGTAGAAAAGACAATATCCTAGGAATCCTAACCTTACTCCAAGAGTAACCTTTGGATTCACACCAATATAGGTATTTACGCCATATCTTATGGTAAATCTTTCTGGTAACAGGTTTCCTAGCCTGTATTAAGGTATCAATAACTGACTCAGAAAACCCATGTCTTGATAAAATCAAGCGTTCAATTTCCAAGCAGTCAGCTTCAGAGAAGTTAGACTTTGATGTTTGAAGGGACCCTGTATCAGAAGGTCCTGTTTCAGAGGTAGAGACCAAGGTGGACAGGATGACATGTCCACCAGATCTGCATACCAAGTCCTGCGTGGCCACGCAGGTGCTATTAGAATCACTGATGCTCCCTCTTGTTTGATTCTGGCAATCAATCGAGGAAGCATCGGGAAGGGTGGAAACACGTAAGCCATCCTGAAGTCCCAAGGTGCTGTCAGGGCATCTATCAGGACTGCTTCTGGATCCCTGGATCTGGACCCATAACGAGGAAGCTTGGCGTTCTGTCGAGACGCCATGAGATCTATCTCTGGTTTGCCCCAACGTCGAAGTATTTGGGCAAAGACCTCCGGATGAAGTTCCCACTCCCCCGGATGAAAAGTCTGACGACTTAAGAATTCCGCCTCCCAGTTCTCCACTCCCGGGATGTGGATTGCTGACAGGTGGCAAGAGTGAGACTCTGCCCAGCGAATTATCTTTGATACTTCCATCATAGCTAGGGAGCTTCGTGTCCCTCCCTGATGGTTGATGTAAGCTACAGTCGTGATGTTGTCCGACTGAAACCTGATGAAACTCCGCGTTGTCAACTGGGGCCAAGCCAGGAGGGCATTGAGAACTGCTCTCAATTCCAGAATGTTTATTGGCAGGAGACTCTCCTCCTGACTCCATTGTCCCTGAGCCTTCAGAGAATTCCAGACGGCACCCCAACCTAGAAGGCTGGCGTCTGTTGTTACAATTGTCCAGTCTGGTCTGCTGAATGGCATCCCCCTGGACAGATGTGGCCGAGAAAGCCACCAAAGAAGAGAATTTCTGGTCTCTTGATCCAGATTCAGAGAAGGAATGTTTATTGGCAGGAGACTCTACTATGTCCATTGCCGCTACCATTAAGCCGATTACCTCCATGCATTGAGCCACTGACGGGTGTTGAATGGAATGAAGGGTGCGGCAAGCACTTTGAAGTCTTGTTAACCTGTCCTCTGTCAGGTAAATCTTCATTTTTACAGAATCTATAAGAGTCCCCAGGAAGGGAACTCTTGTGAGTGGAACGAGTGAACTTTTCTTTTCGTTCACCTTCCATCCATGTGACCTTAGAAATGCCAGTACTAACTCTGTATGAGACTTGGCAGTTTGAAAGCTTGAAGCTTGAATCAGAATGTCGTCTAGGTATGGAGCTACCGAGATTCCCCGCGGTCTTAGTACCGCCAGAAGAGCACCCAGAACCTTTGTGAAGATTCTTGGAGCTGTAGCCAATCCGAATGGAAGAGCTACAAACTGGTAATGCCTGTCTAGGAAGGCAAACCTTAGGTACCGGTAATGATCTTTGTGAATCGGTTTGTGAAGGTAAGCATCTTTTAAATCTACAGTGGTCATGTACTGACCCTCTTGGATCATAGGTAAAATTGTCCGAATAGTCTCCATCTTGAACGATGGAACTCTTAGGAACTTGTTTAGGATCTTTAAGTCCAGGATTGGTCTGAAAGTTCCCTCTTTTTTGGGAACCACAAACAGATTTGAGTAAAACCCCTGTCCCTGTTCCGATCGTGGAACTCGGTGGATTACTCCCATTAACAAGAGCTCTTGTACGCAGCGTAGAAACGCCTCTTTCTTTGTCTGGATTGTTGACAACCTTGACAGATGAAATCTCTCTCTTGGAGGAGAGTATTTGAAGTCCAGAAGGTATCCCTGAGATATTATTTCTAGCGCCCAGGGATCCTGGACATCTCTTGCCCAAGCCTGGGCGAAGAGAGAAAGCCTGCCCCCCACTAGATCCGATCCCGGATCGGGGGCCCTCAATTCATGCCGTTTTAGGGGCAGCAGTAGGTTTCCTGGTCTGCTTGCCCTTGTTCCAGGACTGGTTAGGTTTCCAGCCTTGTCTGTAGCGAGCAACAGCTCCTTCCTGTTTTGGTGCAGAGGAAGTTGATGCTGCTCCTGCTTTGAAATTACGAAAGGAACGAAAATTAGACTGTCTAGTCTTAGTTTCGGCTTTGTCCTGAGGCAGGGCATGGCCTTTACCTCCTGTAATGTCAGCGATAATCTCTTTCAACCCGGGCCCGAATAAGGTCTGCCCTTTGAAAGGTATATTAAGCAATTTAGACTTAGAAGTAACATCAGCTGACCAGGATTTTAGCCACAGCGCCCTGCGTGCCTGAATGGCGAATCCTGAATTCTTCGCCGTAAGTTTAGTTAGATGTACTACGGCCTCCGAAATGAATGAATTAGCTAGTTTAAGGACTCTAAGCCTGTCCGTAATGTCGCCCAGAGTAGCTGAACTAATGTTCTCTTCCAGAGACTCAATCCAGAACGCCGCTGCAGCCGTGATCGGCGCAATGCATGCAAGGGGTTGCAATATAAAACCTTGTTGAACAAACATTTTCTTAAGGTAACCCTCTAATTTTTTATCCATTGGATCTGAAAAAGCACAGCTATCCTCCACCGGGATAGTGGTACGCTTAGCTAAAGTAGAAACTGCTCCCTCTACCTTAGGGACCGCTTGCCATAAGTCCCGTGTGGTGGCGTCTATTGGAAACATTTTTCTAAATATCGGAGGGGGTGAGAACGGCACACCGGGTCTATCCCACTCCTTAGAAACAATTTCAGTAATTCTCTTAGGTATAGGAAAAACCTCAGTACTCGTCGGTACCGCAAAATATTTATCCAACCTACACATTTTCTCTGGTATTGCAACTGTGTTACAATCATTCAGAGCCGCTAACACCTCCCCTAGTAATACACGGAGGTTTTCCAGTTTAAATTTAAAATTTGAAATATCTGAATCCAGTCTGTTTGGATCAGAACCGTCACCCACAGAATGAAGTTCTCCGTCCTCATGTTCTGCAACCTGTGACGCAGTATCTGACATGGCCCTAATATTATCAGCGCACTCTGTTCTCACCCCAGAGTGATCACGCTTACCTCTTAGTTCTGGTAATTTAGCCAAAACTTCAGTCATAACAGAAGCCATATCCTGTAATGTGATTTGTAATGGCCGGCCAGATGTACTCGGCGCTACAATATCACGCACCTCCCGAGCGGGAGATGCAGGTACTGGCACGTGAGGCGAGTTAGTCGGCATAACTCTCCCCTCGTTGTTTGGTGAAATTTGTTCAATTTGTACAGATTGACTTTTATTTAAAGTAGCATCAATACAGTTAGTACATAAATTTCTATTGGGCTCCACTTTGGCATTGCAACAAATGACACAGGTATCTTCCTCTGAATCAGACATGTTTAACACACTAGCAAATAAACTTGCAACTTAGAATACAATTCAATTAGAATAATATTAAAAACGTACTGTGCCTTTAAGAAGCACAGAAAATCTATGACAGTTGAAAATTAATAAATTGAAACAGTTATAGCCTCAATCCTTGTAAACAACACAACTTTAGCAAAGGTTTAATCCCAATAGCAAAGATAACAAATTCTGAAAGCAGGAAACAATTACAGAATAAACGTTTTTTATCACAGTCAACTATAATTCTCACAGCTCTGCTGAGAGAAATTGCCTCCCTCAAAATAAGTTTGAAGACCCCTGAGTTCTGTAGAGATGAACTGGATCATGCAGGAAATACAATGAGCTGCTGACTGAAATAACTGATGCATAGAAAAGGCGCCAAAAAAACGGCCCTTCCCCCTCACACACAGCAGTGAGAGAGAACAGAAACTGTCAGAAAAAGATTAAGCAACTGCCAAGTGGAAAAATGGTGCCCAAACATTTATTCACTCAGTACCTCAGCAAATGAAAACGATTTTACATTCCAGCAAAAATGTTAAACATAATTTCTAGTTATTAAACAGCTTAATGTACTTCTTACAGTGTAATTCTAGTGAAGTACCATTCCCCAGAATACTGAAGTGTAAAGTATACATACATGACATTATATCGGTATGGCAGGATTTTCTCAGCAATTCCATTGTCAGAAAATAAAAGCTGCTACATACCTCTATGCAGATTCATCTGCCCGCTGTCCCCTGATCTGAAGTTTACCTCTCCTCAGATGGCCGAGAAACAGCAATATGATCTTAACTACTCCGGCTAAAATCATAGCAAAAACTCTGGTAGATTCTTCTTCAAACTCTGCCAGAGAGGTAATAACACACTCCGGTGCTATTTTAAAATAACAAACTTTTGAATGAAGATATAAAACTAAGTATAATCACCATAGCCCTCTCACACCTCCTATCTAGTCGTTGGGTGCAAGAGAATGACTGGGAGTGACGTAGAGGGGAGGAGCTATATGCAGCTCTGCTGGGTGAATCCTCTTGCACTTCCTGTTGGGGAGGAGTTAATATCCCAGAAGTAATGATGACCCGTGGACTGATCACACTTAACAGAAGAAAACTAATTACCCTTTATAACATTAATAGTAGAAGAGTTTCTTCCACAACAATGGCTAAATACTGCGGCTAATAAGGCTTGAGGGGGAGTTCTAAAATAGTAGGAGGCGCGGCCAGTGCTAGAGGTATGAGTAAGGTGTCTATTACATTTCTTTATTTGTATTTATTTTTTTGTTATGTTTAATTGAAACGTAATATTTTCCTCTTTTTCTTTCAAGTGCAAACTAAAATATAACCTGTTCGGTAAAATTATGTATATATTGATACAGTATCAAAGAGGGAGAAAGGAAGAGAAGGGGAAAAAGAAGGGGAAAGAGGGAAAAGAGGGGAAACTACAAATATTACTTAGCTCTCCTTAGAATAACAAGGCACTTAAGTAAAGAAAAGACAGTTGATTTTATGCATGTTATTATTTTGAGTACATAACTTAATAGATCAAGAAGTATTGTTAATAATGTTAAGGGATACTAAGATATGAATATTAATACTGAATGTGAAGTTTGTTTTTTATTAGAACATATTGGTATTTAAGGCTTTAATGCAATACATTAATGTGTCTGGAACTGAGTTGTGGGTGTGGTGGGAGGTGTATTTATAGGCATTTTGAGGTTTGGGAAACTTTGCCCGCTCCTTGTAGCAATGTATTTCCCATACGTCATTAGCTCATGGACTCTTGCCAATTACATGAAAGAAAAGAAAATTTAAAAAAATGCATGACAAATTTATGTGCATCACTGTCAAATTTATATGCCACATACATATTTGTATATTAAACTACTCACATTCTAGAGGACATATTTATACTTACTATAATGTGTCTGGCGGACCTATTATAAGTACTTCCCATCTGTAAAGGTCATTATCGTCTATAAGTCCTGCTGAAAAGCCTTCCACAGGATTCTTATTAAGCTCTGAAAAAAAAATTAAAAAAAAAATTAAATATTAAACCTAAAAATGGGTATGGTGTCACAGTAACACATTTCTGATTCCCTTTAAATAGCTCCCATTTTATGCCAACAATTTAAAATGTGTGTCTTGATGGCATTAAAAGAAGGCTTTAACATTTACACAAATATATTGCATACAAATGCAGCTAAAACAAAAATTAAAAACACAAAATGTATGCTTACCTGATAAATTAAATTAATTTCTTTAATAGTGTTGAGCATCGACAAGGGAGGAGGCGGCAAAGATACCCAACATTCCACAATCCCATTAAACTATCTGGTATAACTATCTGGTATAGCCGAGAAAAGGAGAAATGGAGAAGTAAGAAAGGATAGATGAGGTGCATACTAAAATTGCCATTGAATACAAAAAAAGAGAGAAAAAAAGAGAGAGAAAGAAAGAGAGAGAGAGAGAGAGAGAGAGAGAAAGAAAGAGAGAGAGAGAAAGAAAGAAAGAGAGAGAGAGAAAGAAAGAGAGAGAGAGAAAGAAAGAGAGAGAGAGAAAGAAAGAGAGAGAGAGAAAGAAAGAGAGAGAGAGAGAAAGAAAGAGAGAGAGAGAGAAAGAAAGAGAGAGAGAAAGAAAGAGAGAGAGAGAGAAAGAAAGAGAGAGAGAGAGAAAGAAAGAGAGAGAGAGAAAGAGAGAGAGAGAAAGAAAGAGAGAGAGAGAAAGAAAGAGAGAGAGAGAAAGAAAGAAAGAGAGAGAGAGAAAGAAAGAGAGAGAGAGAAAGAAAGAGAGAGAGAGAGAAAGAAAGAGAGAGAGAAAGAAAGAGAGAGAGAGAGAAAGAAAGAGAGAGAGAAAGAAAGAGAGAGAGAGAGAAAGAAAGAGAGAGAGAGAAAGAGAGAGAGAGAAAGAAAGAGAGAGAGAGAAAGAGAGAGAGAGAAAGAAAGAGAGAGAAAGAAAGAGAGAGAAAGAAAGAGAGAAAAAAAGAGAGAGAAAGAAAGAGAGAGAGAGAGAGAGAAAGAAAGAGAGAGAGAGAAAGAAAGAGAGAGAGAGAAAGAAAGAAAGAGAGAGAAAGAAAGAAAGAGAGAGAGAGAAAGAAAGAGAGAGAGAGAAAGAAAGAGAGAGAGAGAAAGAAAGAGAGAGAGAGAGAGAGAAAGAAAGAGAGAGAGAGAAAGAGAGAGAGAGAAAGAAAGAGAGAGAGAGAAAGAGAGAGAGAGAAAGAAAGAGAGAGAAAGAAAGAGAGAGAAAGAAAGAGAGAAAGAAAGAGAGAGAAAGAAAGAGAGAAAGAAAGAAAGAGAGAAAGAAAGAAAGAGAAAGAAAGAGAGAGAAAGAAAGAGAGAGAAAGAAAGAGAGAGAAAGAGAGAGAAAGAGAGAGAGAGAAAGAAAGAGAGAAAGAAAGAGAGAGAAAGAGAGAGAAAGAGAGAGAAAGAGAGAGAGAGAGAAAGAGAGAGAAAGAGAGAGAAAGAGAGAGAAAGAGAGAGAAAGAGAGAGAAAGAGAGAGAAAGAGAGAGAAAGAGAGAGAAAGAGAGAGAAAGAGAGAGAAAGAGAGAGAAAGAGAGAGAAAGAGAGAGAAAGAGAGAGAAAGAGAGAGAAAGAGAGAGAAAGAGAGAGAAAGAGAGAGAAAGAGAGAGAAAGAGAGAGAAAGAGAGAGAAAGAGAGAGAAAGAGAGAGAAAGAGAGAGAAAGAGAGAGAAAGAGAGAGAAAGAGAGAGAAAGAGAGAGAAAGAGAGAGAAAGAGAGAGAAAGAGAGAGAAAGAGAGAGAAAGAGAGAGAAAGAGAGAGAAAAGAGAGTACACCATAGACCTATAAAAAAAAATACAGCTTAAAAGGACATTATATGACAGAAAATATGAGATATTTTGTATAGGAATATAAATAGCAACAATTTAATCTGAAAGAAATATATCACATAAAAACAAAAACTGGTAAAAGTGCAGTATCCAGTAAAACACAGTTAAAAAATAAAACATAAAAACATACACAAGTTAAAAATCATACAAGTTACAAGTCCATGTCCAAAAAGGGGATTGGAATCCAGCAGGTGTTACCTAAACAGGTACTTCAAGATGCTGGAAGAAAAGGAAAAAATCCCAAATCACAATATACGCAAGAACCAAATTTAAGGTGTGTATTTCTTACTTACACCGGGAATGAATTCTTGTTTTAATTTAGAACGATAGTCCGGTGAGCAAAAGGTTTTCCCAAAGCGTCCATTGTGCTATCTCATTCAGAGTCGCTCCTTGGCGTTTTTTCTGATGATTTGAACGGTTAGTCATTCCAATCTCCACTGCACCTCTAGGACTACGGATGCTCTGATGGGACATTAACAGTAGGAATAGAGAAACGCGTTTCTTCAATTTTTTTTCATTTAAAATATGTTTTATTTTCATAATTTATTATACAATAAGATTTGTTTCATTGACACATATAAATGTTGTATTTTGAAGGTATAACTTATAACCCCTTAATTTTTAATTTGTCCCGAATTTTTAAATTTGTCCCGAATATGTTGATGTTGTTCATATTGCATGTTTTTAGGGATTATGATTTGTAATAATGCAATGTTCTTGCTAATATACTATAATATTTATAATCCACGGACTTCTCTTTTAACATTTTTCTTTATATATTATATATCGTTATATATTTTTTCAATGACTAGTTTATATTGTCCTTACGCCCCCTTCATTTGCATAAGCATCAGTATATTAAGCAATAGGGGTGCATTACTTTTTAGAGCTTGAAAAAGGCCAGTTACGGCTGAAACTCGTTGCTCTATTCCTACTGTTATTGTCCCATCCGAGCATCCGTAGTCCTAGAAGTGTAGTGGAGATCGGAATCACTAACCGTTCAAATCATCAGAAAAACCGCCAAGGAGTGACTCTGAATGAGACAGCACAACAGAAGCTTTGGGAAAACCTTTTGCTCACGGAACTATCATTATAAATAAAAACAAGAACCCATTCCTGGTGTAAGTAAGAAATACACACCTTAAATTTGGTTCTTGCGTATCTTGTGAATTGGGATTCTTTTTTCCTTTTATTCCAGCATCTTGTTGAAATACCTGTTTAGGTAACACCTGCTGGATTCCAATTCTCTTTTCTGACATGGACTTTTAACTTGTATGTTTTTATGTTTTATTTTTCAACTGCGTTTTACTGGATACTGCACTTTACCCGTTTTTGTTTTTATGTGATATATTAGTTTCAGATTAAATTGTTGCCATTTATATTCCTATACAAAATCTCTCATATTTTCTGTCATATAAATGTCCTTTAAGCTGTATTTTTTTTATAATGCTATGGTGTACTCTGTTTTACAAAAGGTTATTTTTGTACTCAATTGCATTTATAGAGGTTTTAGGGATCCTCTGTTTCTCACCATTAACTTTGTGACATTTTACTCTGCGCTAATATCTTACTCCAAACTTCTCTATACTAAAACTGCCACCAACTGAAAATATATATTAGGACGGGTCTCATGGACCACCAAAGAAAAATTAATTGATCAGGTAAGCATACATTTTGTTTTCGTTCATAAGGTGGTGAGATTCCACAAGCCATTACTCCCTCTATCTATTACCCAAGCTGTTTAGTCTACGGAGTAAAAGGGGGGGGCAGATACTACTGCCTGGATGACTTTCATATCAAAAGCTGCTTCAGAAGAAGCAAAAAGTGGTAAACATTAGTAAGAGATATATAAGGATGACCCTGCTGCACCCTTGCAAAGTTGTAAATAAAAAAATATTTTTGAAAGCCCTTTAAGTGTAAAAACTGATCTACCAGAAAGGGCTGGAATGCATTTTAGGAGAGACTTTCCTGCCTTAAAGACTTGTGAAATAAGAGTGTTACCCAAGAAGCTAAAGTAACGGGCACGGCTGTAACCTAGTGGGCATTTGCATGGACCGGTCTAAAATCCTTGAAATGTTATAAGTAGAATATCAATGCTCTCACTAAACTAAAAATATGTAGGAGCCTGTCTGTTAAATCACACAAGTGAAGTTAGTTATCAGAAAAAAACATAATTTATGCTTACCTGATAAATTTATTTCTCTTGTGATGTATCGAGTCCACGGATTCATCCTTACTTGTGGGATATTCTCCTTCCCTACAGGAAGTGGCAGAGAGAGCACCCACAGCAGAGATGTCTCTATAGCTCCCCCCTTAGCTCCACCCCCCAGCCATTCGACCGAAGGCTAGGAAGAAAAAAAAGAAACCATAGGGTGCTGTCCAGTAGTCTCATAGGTCAAACGGATGATGCTTTTCAGCCAAAAGGAAAGAGCGGTAGCCGTAGCCTTTTGGCCTCTCTGCTTACCAGAATAAATAAACAATGAAGATGTTTGACGGAAATCTTTGGTTGCTTGTAAGTAGAACTTTAAAGCACGAACCACATCAAGATTGTGCAACAGACGTTCCTTCTTTGATGAAGGATTAGGACACAGAGAAGGAACAACAATCACTTGATTGATATTCTTATTAGAAACAATTTTAGGAAGAAACCCAGGTTTGGTACGCAAAACCACCTTATCTGCATGGAAAATAAGATAAGGGGAATCACACTGTAAAGCAGATAGCTCAGAAACTCTTCGAGTCGAAGAGATAGCAACTAAGAACAAAACTTTCCAAGATAGAAACTTAATATCTATGGAATGCATAGGTTCAAACGGAACCCCTTGAAGAACTTTCAGGACTAAGTCCAGGCTCCAAGGCGGAGCAGCAGGCTTAAATACAGGCTTAATTCTGATCAAAGCCTGACTAAAAGTTTGAACGTCTGACATCTGCCAGACGTTTGTGTAGTAGAATAGACAAAGCAGATATTTGTCCTTTTAGAGAACTAGCTGATAATCCCTTCTCCAAACCCTCTTGGAGAAAAGACAATATTCTAGGAATACTAATCTTACTCCACGAGTAACCTTTGGATTCACACATATAAAGATATTTGCGCCAAATCTTATGATAGATCTTCCTGGTGACAGGCTTTCTAGCCTGAATCAGGGTATCAATGACCGACTCAGAGAACACACGCTTTGATAGACTAGGCGTTCAATCTCCAAGTAGTCAGACGCAGAGAAACTAGATTTGGATGTGAGAACATACCTTGGATAAGAAGGTCCCGCCTCATTGGCAGGGTCCACGGTGGAACCGAGGACATGCCCACTAGGTCTGCATACCAAGTCCTGTGTGGCCACGCAGGTGCTATCAGAATCACAGAAGCTCTCTCCTGCTTGATTCTGGCAACCAGACGTGGAAGGAGAGGAAGCGGTGGAAATACGTAGGCCAGATTGAAGGACCAAGGTACTGCTAGAGCATCTATCAGTACCGCCTTAGGATCCTGGGACCTGGACCCGTAACAAGGAAGTTTGGCATTCTGACGTGACGCCATCAGATCTAATTCTGGTGATCCTCTGCCCATCGGATTATTTTGGTTACTTCCATCATCGCTAGAGAACTCCTTGTTCCTCCCTGATGATTGATATAAGCTACAGTCGTGATGTTGTCCGACTGAAACCTGATGAATTTGGCTGCAGTAAGCTGAGGCCATGCCTGAAGTGCCTTGAATATCGCTCTCAGTTCTAGGATGTTTATCGGAAGAAGAGAGATTCCTCCCGAGACCATAAGCGCTGTGCTTTCAAGGATTTCCAGACTGCACCCCAGCCTAGCAGGCTGGTATCTGTCGTTACAATGAGCCACTCTGGCTTGTGGAAGTACATTCCCTGAGACAGGTGGTCCTGAGACAACCACCAGAGAAGGGAATCTCTGGTCTTCTGGTCCAGATGCAGTTGAGGAGATAAATCTGTATAATCCCCATTCCACTGTTTGAGCATGCATAGTTGCAGTGGTCTGAGGTGTAGGCGGGCAAAAGGAACTATGTCCATTGCCGCTACCATGAGTCCGATTACCTCCATACACTGAGCCACAGATGGCCGAGGAATGGAATGAAAAGTTCGGCAAGTGGTTAAGAGTTTTGATTTTCTGACTTCCGTCAGAAATATTTTCATTTCTACCGAATCTATCAGAGTCCCCAGAAAGGAAACTCTTGTGAGAGGGAAGAGAACTCTTTTTTTTTTATGTTCACCTTCCACCCGTGAGATCTCAGAAAAGCCAACACAATGTCCGTAAGACTTGGCTAGCTGAAAAGTCGACACCTGAATAAAGATGTTGTCTAGATAAGGCGCCACTGCTATGCCCCGAGGTCGTAGAACCGCCATAAGGGACCCTAGCACCTTTGTGAAAATTCTTGGAGCCGTGGCTAACCCGAAGGGAAGAGTCACAAACTGGTAATGCCTGTTTAGAAAGGCAAATCTGAGAAATTGATGATGATCTCTGAATAGGGATGTGTAGATACGCATCCTTTAAGTCCACGGTAGTCATATATTGACCTTCCTGGATCAGAGGCAGAATAGTCCGAATGGTCGCCATCTTGAATGATGGAACCTTGAGGAACTTGTTTAGAATTTTGAGATCCAAGATTGGCCTGAAAGTTCCCTCTTTTTTGGGAACCACAAACAGGTTTGAGTAGAACCCTAGTCCCTGTTCCTCCTTTGGCACTGGGCGGATCACCCCCATGGTAAGCAAATCTTCTACACAGCGTAAGAACGCCTCTCTCTTTGTCTGGTTTACAGACAATCAAGAAATATGAAATCTCCCCCGTGGAAGGGAGTCTTTGAATTCCAGAAGATATCCCTGGGACACAATTTCTAAAGCCCAGGGATCGTGAACATCTCTTGCCCAAGCCTGAGCGAAGAGAGAGAGTCTGCCCCTACTAGATCCGGTCCCGGATCGGGGGATACCCCTTCATGCTGTCTTAGAGGTAGCTGCAGGCTTCTTGACCTGTTTACCCTTGTTCCAAGCCTGGTTAGGTCTCCAGACTGACTTGGATTGGGCAAGATTCCCCTCCTGCTTTGCAGCAGAGGAAGCCGAAACGGAACCACTCTTGAAGTTCCGAAAGGAACAAAAATTACTTTGTTTGATCTTCATCTTATTTGATCTATCCTGAGGAAGGGCATGACCTTTCCCTCCAGTGATGTCTGAAATAATCTCTTTCAGTTCAGGCCCGAATAGGGTCTTT
Source organism: Bombina bombina (assembly GCF_027579735.1). Taxonomy (NCBI): domain Eukaryota; kingdom Metazoa; phylum Chordata; class Amphibia; order Anura; family Bombinatoridae; genus Bombina; species Bombina bombina. Next base: position 701,429,052 of record NC_069501.1, on the reverse strand, counting down.
CCTTTGAAAGGGATGTTCAAAAGTTTAGATTTGGATGACACATCAGCAGACCAGGACTTAAGCCATAACGCCCTGCGTGCTAAAATGGCAAAACCTGAATTCTTTGCCGCTAATTTAGCCAGTTGAAAAGCGGCATCTGTAATAAAAGAATTAGCCAATTTAAAGGCCTTGATTCTGTCCATAATCTCCTCTAATGGAGTCTCCATCTGAAGAGCCTCTTCTAGAGCCTCAAACCAGAAAGCAGCTGCAGTAGTTACAGGAACAATGCACGCAATAGGTTGAAGAGAAAAACCCTGATGAACAAAAATTTTCTTCAGGAGACCGTCTAATTTTTTATCCATAGGATCTTTGAAAGCACAACTGTCTTCGATAGGTATAGTTGTACGCTTAGACAGAGTAGAAATAGCTCCCTCCACCTTAGGGACTGTCTGCCACGAGTCCCGCATGGTGTCAGATATGGGAAACATTTTCTTAAAAACAGGAGGGGGAGAGGACGGAATACCTGGTCTATCCCACTCCTTAGTAATAATATTCACAATCCTCTTAGGAACTGGAAAAACATCAGTGTAAACAGGAACCTCAAAGTATTTATCTATTTTACACAATTTCTCTGGAACCACTATAGGGTCACAATCATCTAGAGTCGGTAATACCTCCCTGAGCAATAAGCGGAGGTGTTCAAGCTTAAATTTAAAGGCCGTCATATCAGAATCTGTCTGAGTAAGAGTCTTTCCTGAATCAGAAATTTCTCCCTCAGATAACAAATCCCTCACCCCTACTTCAGAGCATTGTGAGGGCATATCAGATACAGCTACTAAAGCGCCAGGCGGCTCAGCATTTTTCCTAAACCCAGAGCTGTCCCGCTTTCCTTGTAAACCAGGCAGTTTATATAAAACCTCTGTGAGGGTTGTATTCATAACTGTGGCCATGTCTTGTAAAGTAAAAGAATTTGACGCACAAGAGGTACTTGGCATCACTTGTGCGGGCGTTACTGGTTGTGACACTTGGGGAGAGCTAGATGGCGAACCCTCATTTACTTCTGACTGAGAATCATCTATTGCTCTATTTTTAAGTGCTAATATATGTTCTTTATAGTCATATCAGTACAATTGGGACACATTCTAAGAGGGGGTTCCATAATGGCTTCCAAACATATTAAACAAGGATTTTCCTTGGTGTCAGACATGTTAAACAGGCTAGTAATGTAACAAGCAAGCTTGGAAAACACTGTAATCAAAGTAAAAAACACTTAGAAATAAAACGGTACTGTGTCTTTAAGAGAAAAAAAGCTGCACCAGTTCTGCAAATAGTGTAAAAAAGCAGTAAACTTAACGAAATTTTTACAGTAGCATTATAAAGGCTTAGTAACTTTGCACAGCTATGCAAATAAACAATTAACCCTTAAATGGCAAAAACGGATTGAAAAAACGTTAACCCCAGTAAAAAAAGACTTTCAGCACCATGCCACAGCTCTGCTGTGGCTCCTACCTGCCCTTCAGAACGATTTGTGGGGGAAAAAAACTTCTTTAACAACCCTCAAACACAGCAGAAACGACAGGAGAAGCAGTGATATGTCTCAGGGGAAAGGAAACTGCGCAACTGAGGCGCGAAAATAGGCCCCTACCACCTCACTCGATGTTTTGAGGCCTACCAGAGAAACACCAGAGTGTCTCTTAATTAAACATGTGAGTTACAAAACTCAAAACCAAGCCACAATGACCCCTCTAGTCCCTTCAAAAAACGTTATAAATGCATCAAAAAAATAAAACTTTTTTCCTAACAGTGTCACCAGTAACTAATGAGCCCTTGCAAGCAAGCTGAAATTCCTGTTAAAGTATCTGAATACAGCGTACCCTTCCCTCATGGGGATATTGTCAGCCTTTTTTAGATTTCACACAGTCTGTCTAGAAAAATATAGACTGAACATACCTCATATGCAGCTTAGTCTGCAAACCGTTCTCCCAACTGAAGTTTTCCTATACTCTTCAGGCCTTGTGAGAACAGCAGTGGATCTTAGTTACAAAGTGCTAAGATCATCATCCCTCTTGCAGAAATCTTCATCTCTTTTCTGCCAGAGAGTAAATAGTACACACCGATACCATTTTAAAATAAACTCTTGCTCGAGAAGTAAAAAAACTACATTTTAGTCACCACATAGCTCTTTGCCCTTCCTAGCAGCTAAGCAGGCAGAGAGAATGACTGGGGGGTGGAGCTAAGGGGGGAGCTATATAGACAGCTCTGCTGTGGGTGCTCTCTCTGCCACTTCCTGTAGGGAAGGAGAATATCCCACAAGTAAGGATGAATCTGTGGACTCGATACATCTTACAAGAAAAAAATAAATATTGGAGACTTAAATGTCCTCAAAACTGCCTTATAGTGTAAAACCAGTCAAGGAGGTTAGGAAGAATGTGTAAACAATTCAGAAACTCTTCTGGCAGAAGATATTGTTAAGAAGAAACAATACAACCATGCAAGACAGGAGCTGAATGTCCACATTACATATAAGCAAAGGGAATACATTAGGATTAATCACTTGTTTGATCCTAACCAGAGTCTGATTAAAACTAAGAATGTCAGGAAGTTTAGAAATCTTTTAGTGGAATAATATGGCAAATGCTAAAATCTAACCTTAAAAGCCCACGAAGTGGAAACTGATCTAGTAGAATGAGCTGTGATTCTCTGAGGCCGGGCCTGGCCCAGCTCAAAATAAGCCCGATGAATCAAAAGCTTTAACCAGGATGCCAAGGAAACAGCAGAAGCTTTCTGACCTTTCCTAGAACCCGAAAAGACAACAAATAGACTAGAAGTCTTCCTGAAAGCTTTAGTAGCTTCAACATAATATTTCAAAGCGCTTACAACATCCAGAGAATGTAAGGATCTCTCCAAAGAATTCTTAGGATTACAAAGAGGGAACAACAATTTCCCTATTAATGTTGTTAGAATTTACAACTTTAGGGAAAAATGTAAATAAAGTCTGCAAAACTGCCTTATCCTGATGGAAAATCAGAAAAGGAGATTCACAAGAAAGAGCAGATAATTCAGAAACTCTTCTAGCAGAAGAGATAGCCAAAAGGAACAACACTTTCCAAGAAAGTAGTTTAATATCCAAAGAATGCATAGGCTCATAAAGAGGAGTCTGTAAAGCCTTCAAAACCAAATTAAGACTCCAAGGAGGAGAGATTCATTTAATGACAGGCTTGATACGGACCAAAGCCTGTACAAAACAGTAAATATCAGGAAGCTTAGCAATCTTTCTGTGAAATAAAACAGAAAAAGAGCAGAGATTTGTCCCTTCAAGAAACTTGCAGACAAACCTTTATCCAAACCATCCTGAAGGAACTGTAAAATTCTAGGAATTCTAAAAAAATGCCAGGAAAATTTATGAGAACAACACCATGAAATATAAGTCTTCCAAACTCGATAATAAATCTTCCTAGAAACAGATTTACGAGCCTGTAACATAGTATTAATCTCTAGTATTAACCTCTATGACTAAGCACTAGGGATTCAATTTCCATCCCTTAAAAATTTAACGATTTGAGATTCTGACGGAAAAATGGTCCTTGAGACAGAAGGTCTGGTCTTAAAAGAAGCGGCCAAGGTTGGAAACTGGACATCCAGACAACATCCGCATACCAGAACCTGTGAGGCCATGCTGGTGATACCAGAAACACAAACGATTGTTCCATGATGATTTTGGAGATCACTCTTGGAAGAAGAACTAGAGGTGGAAAGATATAAGCAGGTTGGTAAAACCAAGGAACTGCTAATGCAACCACCGACTCTGCCTGAGGATCCCTGGACCTGGACAAGTACCTGGGAAGTTTCTTGTTTAGATGGGAAGCCATCAGATCTATTTCTAGAAGACCCTACATCTGAAAAAACACATCTGGATGGAGAGACCACTCCCTGGATGTAAAGTCTGACGGCTGAGATAATCCGCTTCCCAATTGTCTACACCTGGGATATATACCACAGAAATTAGACAAGAGCTGGATTCCGCCCAAGAAAGTATCCAAGATACTTTTTTCATAGCTAGGGGACTGAGTCCCACCATGATGATTGACATATGCCACAGTTGTGATATTGTCTGTCTGAAAACAAATGAATGGTTCTCTCTTCAACAGAGGCCAAACCTGAAAAGCCTTGAAAATAGCACAGAGTTCTAAAATATTGATTGGTAACCTTGCCTCTTGAGGTTTCCAAACCCTTGTGCGGTCAGAGATCCCCAGACAGCTCCCCAACCTGAAAGACTTGCATCTGTTGTGATTACAGTCCAGGTTGGACGAACAAAAGAGGCCCCTTGAACTATACGATGGTGGTCTAAACACCAAGTCAGAGACTTTGTATAATCCCTGCACCATTGATTTGGCATCCAAAGCTGGAGAGGTCTCATAAAAACGAGCAAAGGGGATCTCGTCCGATGCTGCAGTCATGAGACCTAAAACTTCCATGCACATAGCTACTGAAGGGAATGATTGAGACTGAAGGTTCCGACAAGCTGAAACCAATTTTTATTCGTCTCTTGTCTGTTAGAGACAGTCATGGACACTGAATCTATCTTGAAACCTAAAAAGGTGACCCTTGTCTGAGGAATAAAGGAACTTTTGGTAAATTGATCCTCCAACCATGTCTTTGAAGAAACAACACTAGTTCATTTGTGTAAGATTTGACAGAATGTAAAGACTGAGCTAGTACCAAGATATTGTCAAAATAAGGAAACACCGCAATACCCTGTTCTCCGATTACAGAGAGTAGGGCACCGAGGACCTTTGAAAAAATTCTTGGAGCGGTCGCTAGGCCAAATGGAAGAGCGACAAATTGGTAATGCTCGTCTAGAAAAGAGAATCTCAGAAACTGATAGTGATCTGGATGAATCTTAATATGAGTATATGCATCCTGTAAGTCTATTGTGGACATATGACCTTGCTGAACAAAAGGCAGAATAATCCTTATAGTCACCATTTTGAAAGTTGGCACGCTTACAAAACTATTCAAAATTTTCAGATGCAGGACTGGCCTGAATGAATTTTCTCTTTCTTTGGGACAATGAATAGATTTGAATAAAACCCCAGACCCTGTTCCTGAAACGGAACTGATACGATTACCCCTGAAAGCTCTAGATCTGAAACACACTTCAGAAAAGCCAGAGCCTTCACTGGATTTGCTGGAACGCGTGAGAAAAAAAAAAATCTTCTCACAGGTGGTCTTACTCTGAATCCTATTCGATACCCTTGAGAGACAATACTCTGAATCCAATGATTTTGGACAGAATCTGCCCAAATGTTTTTGAAAAAATGTAATCTGCCCCCACCAGCTGAGCCGGAATGAGGGCCGCACCATCATGCAGACTTGGGGGTTGGCTTTGGCTTCTTAAAAGGCTTGGATTTATTCCAACTTGAAGGTTTTGAATTGGAACCAGATTCGTTGGGGGAAGGATTGGCTTTCTGTTCCTTATTATGTTGAAAAGAACGAAAAAGATTAGAAGCTTGAAATTTACCCTTAGATCTTTTATCCTGAGGTAAAAAAAAACTCCCTTCCCCCCAGTGACAGTTGAAATAATTGAATCCAACTGAGAACCAAATAAATTGTTACCTTGGAAAGAAAGGGATAGTAATCTAGAATTAAATACCATGTCAGAATTCCAATATTTGAGCCACAAAGCTCTTCTAGCTAAAATAGCTAAAGACATAGATTTAACATCAATATTCAGGATATCAAAAATAGCATCACAGATAAAATGTTTAGCATGTTGAAGCAAACTAACAATGCTAGACAAAACAGGATCTGTTTCCTGTTGCCCCAAGCTTTCCAACCAAAGAGTTGATGCAGCTGCAACATCAGCCATAGAAATGGCAGCCCTGAGAAGATAGCCAGAATATAAATAAGCTTTCCTAAGATAAGATTCAAGTTTCCTATCTAAAGGGTCCTTAAAAGAAGTACTATCTTCCATAGGAATAGTAGTACGTTTAGCAAGAGTAGAAATAGCCCCATCAACTTTGGGGATTTTTTCCCAAAACTCCAATCTAACTGCTGGCAAAGGATACAACTTTTTAAACCTAGAGGAAGGAATAAAAGAAGTACCAGGCCTATTCCATTCCTTTGAAATCATATCAGAAATAGCATCAGGAACTGGAAAAACCTCTGGAGTAACCACAGGAGGTTTATAAACAGAATTTAAACGTTTACTAGTTTTAGTATCAAGAGGACTAGTTTCCGAGTAATCAACACCTCTTTTAACAAGGAACGAATATACTCCATCTTAAAGAGATAAGTAGATTTGTCAGTGTCAACATCTGGAGGTAGGATCTTCTGAATCAGATAGATCCTCATCAGAGGAGGATAAATCAGTATATTGTCGGTCATCTGAAATTTCATCAACTTTATGAGAAGTTTTAAAAGACCTATTACTTTTATTAGAAGGCAGAATAGCAGACAAAGCCTTCAGAATCGTATCAGCCATAAAATCTTTTATATTCACAGGGATATCATGTACATTAGATGTTGAAGGAACAACAGGCATTGTACTAGTACTGATGGATACATTCTCTGCACGTAAAAGCTTATCATGACAACTATTACATACTACAGCTGGAGATATAATCTCCGCTAACTTACAACAGATACACTTATCTTTGGTAGAACTGTTATCAGGCAGCAGGGATCCAACAGTGGTTTCTGAGACAGGATCAGATTGAGACATCTTGCAAATGTAAGAGAAAAAAACCATATAAAGCAAAATGATCAATTTCCTTATATGGCAGTTTCAGGGATGGGAAAAAAATGCAAACAGCATAGCCCTCTGAGCATAGAAAAAGGCAAGAGACATATTGAAAGTGGGGTTTAATAATTAAAATATATGGATCCAAGTAACACGCACAATGCAAAATAAAAACTTTTGGTGCCAACAACATCCGGAAATGACACAACTCGCGTCATGGCAGACGCAACCTTGTGCAAGGAAACCTGGCGTCAACTAAGACGCTGGAAATGACGAATTTGCTTTACCGACTGTACCTTTGCGACAAAACAATTCTCGCGTCAAGAATGACGCAATAGATATCAGCACGTTGCAGCCTCGCAAGCTTAATTTTGCCCGCGAAAATGAATGAAAACAGTCAATTTTGAAGAAAAGACTAAACCCCCAGGTAAGAAGAAATGACTTCCAAATTATGTTTTTCCCAATTTTGAAACGGATAGTCTGCAAAAGGAAATATACATAAACCTGACTCATGGCAAATATAAGTACAATACATATATTTAGAACTTTACATTAATACATAAAGTGTCAAACCATAGCTGAGAGTGTCTTAAGAAATAAAAACATACTTACCGAAAGACACCCATCCACATATAGCAGATAGCCAAACCAGTACTGAAACAGTTATCAGTAGAGGTAATGGAATATGAGAGTATATCATTGATCTGAAAAGGGAGGTAGGAGATGATTCTCTACAACCGATAACAGAGAACCTATGAAAAGATTTCCCGCGAGGAAAACCATAGAATTCAATAGGTGATACTCCCTTCACATCCCTCTGACATTCACTGTACTCTGAGAGGAACCGGGCTTCAACATGCTGAGAAGCGCATATGACAGAAGGAGGCAAAATTTGTAAAACTGAGTTGTGGCTGTATTTATAAGCATTTTGAGGTTTGGGAAACTTTGCCCCTCCCGGTAGGACTGTATATCCCATACGTCACTAGCTCATGGACTCTTGCCAATTACATGAAAATATATATATATATATATATATATATATATATATATATATATATATATATATATATATATATATATATATATATATATATATATAAATTCAAAGCAGATTGCACTCCACGCTATCCAATATTCCAATACCCTGGGTGCTGCAAAATTGGCATACAAAACAGAAAAAACAAAGCGCACTCCTAGGGAACCTTTTTTCAAATCCTTTTACTGGTGAACGTTTTCGGACATATCACGTCCGTCCTCAGACCAAAAAAGACATATATATATATCACCGATACCATTTTTCTAAGACCGAGTACAAGTACCGATACTTTTTTCAAATACTCACCTATATCAATTACAGTTACTTTTTTTTTTTCTGTCATGACAGTTTACCAAGCACAATACTGACTAATGATTTAAGATCACTTCTTTATAATTATGAACTGTATCTCAAAAGACATGTTTTAATAATAAAACAGTTTTATGTGCTTGTTGTCACAAAGTTCACAGAACATGTTTAAAAGTAAAAATATTCCAACAACATATATTAATAACTACGATAAATAATAACTGCAGCAGCTGGGGCTGGAAAGCTACAACTTAAAGGGGTGATTACTGGATGCAATTGGGTTGTAGGGTGCCTATATAACTCAATCTGACATTTGTACCTAATACAAAGTAATATAATTTAATTCTGAAAATAATATTGGGGAAGGATTATCCCAGTAATCCCCTTTGAGAAAAATGGGGCATTTGCATTCTACTGAGTCAACAGAAAATAGGGCTGGTCTTCATATTTTTCCAGGGCTGCTTTTTATTCCCAGTCCAGCCCTGGCTAAGGATGTTCCTCAGAGTACAGTATGTTTTGAGCATAGTTGTGCAAGATGAGAACTAGCAGTATAAGAGGCAATCTAGCAATTAGAGTAATTTTTCAAAAGTTAGTGGCAAGTTCTTTTTAAGGAACAGAAGCATCTCTGCATGTTCAGCTATAAGTCTGTTTCTGCTATCAGTAAGGACGTTTGACGCTAAGCTGAACAGTCTTTCACTTTCACACTACTGCATGGGTCATAAAGATATTTTTGGGCCATTAAATCTCAGTTTATTAACTGCCCAGTACGTCAGGGGTTTGTCTGAATGAGGTACAGAGATCTCTCCCAGGTAGGCTTCCAGCTGTATAGTAGCAGCTTTTGGGGCACTGCTCTCAAACGTACAATAATAAAAATAACAGCAATTTGTATTAGCAGAACAGAAGTGAACAATTTTTTTATTTAAGTCTCCACTCCAGCTTAAAATGAAATGGGAACATCCAGTTTGAAAAACGCCACAAGATGACGTATGTGTAAGAATTGGAGGTATTGGTTTAAGTATCGGTGCCTTTTGCATGAGTACAAGTACTGCAAATACTTGGTATCGGCACCGATACTAGTATCGGTGCAACACACACACATATATATTTATATATTATCGGTATATATACATACATGCATACACATACATTTCTTACTAGTTTGAGCCTAGTATTTCTACAGTTTGATAAAGTGGAAATAAATGTAAGACTCAGGCAATGATTTTAATCTTCTGTTTTAATTACATCCATGCAATCATTTAACCCCTTAACGACCAACGACGTATGGGGTACGTCCTGCAAAAAAAATGCAGTTAACGACCAAGGACGTACCCCGTACGTCGTTGGTCTTTGAAAGCCCTGGAAGCGATCCTAATCGCTTCCAGCCGCTTTCATGTTATTGCAGTGATGACTCGATATTGGAGGCATCCTGCAATAACAGTTTTGAGCAGTCCGATGCAGAGAGAGCCACTCTGTGGTCCTCTCTGCATCGGCCATTGATTGCCGTGTTCGTTGGTGGGTAGGAGCTGATCCAGGGAGGCGGGTGGGCTGCGATCAGTGGAGGAGGGGGGCGGGATCGTGCGCGGGTGGGAACCCTACACTATGGAACAAGTATAAGGTTGGACTCAGTGGGAGAGAGGGTGGAAATAAAAAAAATAGCAATCTGGGAGAGGGTTGGGGGGTTGTGGGGGGGCAGCTACACTACAGAAAATAGTTTTTTGTTTAAATAAAAAATAAAGAAAACGTATTTGATTTCAAACTGGGTACTGGCAGACAGCTGCCAGTACCCAATATGGCGCACAATAAAAAGGCAGAGGGGGGGGGGGGCAGTTTTAGAGAGCTGTTTGTGGGGAATCAGGGAGGCTGGGGGCTAAGGGGGGATCCTACACAGCAGCATATGTAAATATGCTAAAAAAAATTAAAATATACCTTTTATTTTAGTACTGGCAGACTTTCTGCCAGTACTTAAGATGGCGGGGACAATTGTGGGGTGGGGGATGGAAGAGAGCCGTTTGGGAGAGATCAGGGGGTGTGATGTGTCAGGTGGGAGGCCGATCTCTACACTAAAGCTAAAATTAACCCTGCAAGCTCCCTACAAGCTACCTAATTAACCCCTTCACTTCTAGCCATAATACACGTGTGATGTGCAGCGGCATTTAGCGGCCTTCTAATTACCAACAAAGGGGATCCCAGAGAAGCATTTACAACCATTTGTGCCATAATTGCACAAGCTGTTTGTAAATAATTTCAGTGAGAAACCTAAAGTTTGTGAAAAAAATTGTGAAAATGTAAACGATTTTTTTTATTTGATCGCATTTGGCAGTGAAATGGTGCCATGAAATATACCAAAATGGGCCTAGATCAATACTTTGGGATGTCTTCTAAAAAAATATATATACACATGTCAAGGGATATTCAGGGATTCCTGAAAGATATCAGTGTTCCAATGTAACTAGCGCTAATTTTGAAAAAAACATAATTTATGCTTACCTGATAAATTCCTTTCTTCTGTTGTGTGATCAGTCCACGGGTCATCATTACTTCTGGGATATTATCTGCTCCCCTACAGGAAGTGCAAGAGGATTCACCCAGCAGAGTTGCTATATAGCTCCTCCCCTCTACGTCACCTCCAGTCATTCGACCAAAGACCAACGAGAAAGGAGAAGCCAAGGGTGTAGTGGTGACTGAATTATAATTTAAAAAATATGTACCTGCCTTACAAAACAGGGCGGGCCGTGGACTGATCACACAACAGAAGAAAGGAATTTATCAGGTAAGCATAAATTATGTTTTCTTCTGTTATGTGTGATCAGTCCACGGGTCATCATTACTTCTGGGATACCAATACCAAAGCAAAAGTACACGGATGACGGGAGGGATAGGCAGGCTCATTATACAGAAGGAACCACTGCCTGAAGAACCTTTCTCCCAAAAATAGCCTCCGAAGAAGCAAAAGTGTCAAATTTGTAAAATTTGGAAAAAGTATGAAGCGAAGACCAAGTTGCAACCTTGCAAATCTGTTCAACAGAGGCCTCATTCTTAAAGGCCCAAGTGGAAGCCACAGCTCTAGTGGAATGAGCTGTAATTCTTTCAGGAGGCTGCTGTCCAGCAGTCTCATAGGCTAAACGTATTATGCTACGAAGCCAAAAAGAGAGAGAGAGGTAGCAGAAGCTTTTTGACCTCTCCTCTGTCCAGAATAAACGACAAACAGGGAAGAAGTTTGGCGAAAATCTTTAGTTGCCTGCAAGTAGAACTTGAGGGCACGAACTACATCCAGATTGTGTAGAAGACGTTCCTTCTTTGAAGAAGGATTTGGACACAAAGATGGAACAACAATCTCTTGATTGATGTTCCTGTTAGAGACAACCTTAGGTAAGAACCCAGGTTTAGTACGCAGAACTACCTTGTCTGAGTGAAAGATCAGATAAGGAGAATCACAATGTAGGGCTGATAACTCAGAGACTCTTCGAGCCGAGGAAATAGCCATTAAAAATAGAACTTTCCAAGATAACAATTTTATATCAATGGAATGAAGGGGTTCAAACGGAACACCCTGTAAAACGTTAAGAACTAAGTTTAAACTCCATGGCGGAGCAACAGTTTTAAACACAGGCTTGATCCTAGCTAAAGCCTGACAAAAGGCCTGGATGTCTGAATTTTCTGACAGACGCCTGTGTAACAAGATGGACAGAGCTGAGATCTGTCCCTTTAATGAGCTAGCCGATAAACCCTTTTCTAAACCTTCTTGTAGAAAAGACAATATCCTAGGAATCCTAACCTTACTCCAGGAGTAATCTTTGGATTCACACCAGTATAGGTATTTACGCCATATTTTATGGTAAATCTTTCTGGTAACAGGCTTCCTAGCCTGTATAAGGGTATCAATAACCGACTCAGAAAAACCACGTTTTGATAAAATCAAGCGTTCAATTTCCAAGCAGTCAGCTTCAGAGAAGTTAGACTTTGATGTTTGAATGGACCCTGAATCAGAAGGTCCTGTCTTAGAGGTAGAGACCAAGGCGGACAGGATGACATGTCCACTAGATCTGCATACCAAGTCCTGCGCGGCCATGCAGGCGCTATTAGAATCACTGATGCTCTCTCCTGTTTGATTTTGGCAATCAATCGAGGAAGCAGCGGGAAGGGTGGAAACACATAAGCCATCCTGAAGTTCCAAGGTGCTGTCAAAGCATCTATCAGAACCGCTCCCGGATCCCTGGATCTGGATCCGTAGCGAGGAAGTTTGGCGTTCTGGCGAGACGCCATGAGATCTATCTCTGGTTTGCCCCAACGTCGAAGTATTTGGGCAAAGACCTCCGGATGAAGTTCCCACTCCCCCGGATGAAGAGTCTGGCGACTCAAGAAATCCGCCTCCCAGTTCTCCACTCCCGGGATGTGGATTGCTGACAGGTGGCAAGAGTGAGACTCTGCCCAGCGAATTATCTTTGATACTTCCATCATTGCTAGGGAGCTTCTTGTCCCTCCCTGATGGTTGATGTAAGCTACAGTCGTGATGTTGTCCGACTGAAACCTGATGAACCCCCGAGTCTTTAACTGGGGCCAAGCTAGAAGGGCATTGAGAACTGCTCTCAATTCCAGAATGTTTATTGGCAGGAGACTTTCCTCCTGACTCCATTGTCCCTGAGCCTTCAGAGAATTCCAGACAGCGCCCCAACCTAGAAGGCTGGCGTCTGTTGTTACAATTGTCCAGTCCGGCCTGCTGAACGGCATCCCCCTGGACAGATGTGGCCGAGAAAGCCACCATAGAAGAGAGTTTCTGGTCTCTTGATCCAGATACAGAGTGGGGGACAAATCTGAGTAATCCCCATTCCACTGACTCAGCATGCACAATTGCAGCGGTCTGAGATGTAGGCGTGCAAAGGGTACTATGTCCATTGCTGCTACCATTAAGCCGATCACCTCCATGCATTGAGCTACTGACGGGAGTTGAATGGAATGAAGGACACGGCATGAATTTAGAAGCTTTGTTAATCTGTCTTCTGTCAGATAAATCTTCATTTCTACAGAATCTATAAGAGTCCCCAAGAATGGAACTCTTGTGAGAGGCAAGAGAGAACTCTTCTTTTCGTTCACTTTCCATCCATGCGACCTTAGAAATGCCAGAACTAACTCTGTATGAGACTTGGCAGTTTGAAAGCTTGAAGCTTGTATCAGAATGTCGTCTAGGTACGGAGCTACCGAAATTCCTCGCGGTCTCAGAACCGCTAGAAGAGCACCCAGAACCTTTGTGAAGATTCTTGGAGCCGTAGCCAATCCGAATGGAAGGGCTACAAACTGGTAATGCCTGTCTAAGAAGGCAAACCGTAGATACCGGTAATGATCTTTGTGAATCGGTATGTGAAGGTAAGCATCCTTTAAATCCACTGTGGTCATGTACTGACCCTTTTGGATCATGGGTAAGATTGTCCGAATAGTTTCCATTTTGAACGATGGAACTCTTAGGAATTTGTTTAGGATCTTTAAATCCAAGATTGGCCTGAAAGTTCCCTCTTTTTTGGGAACCACAAACAGGTTTGAGTAAAACCCTTGTCCTTGTTCCGACCGCGGAACCGGATGGATCACTCCCATTAATAATAGATCTTGTACACAGCGTAGAAACGCGTCTTTCTTTATTTGGTTTGTTGACAACCTTGACAGATGAAATCTCCCTCTTGGGGGAGATAATTTGAAGTCTAGAAGGTATCCCTGAGATATGATCTCTAGCGCCCAGGGATCCTGGACATCTCTTGCCCAAGCCTGGGCGAAGAGAGAGAGTCTGCCCCCCACTAGATCCGGTTCCGGATCGGGGGCCCTCGGTTCATGCTGTCTTAGGGGCAGCAGCAGGTTTTCTGGCCTGCTTGCCCTTATTCCAGGACTGGTTAGGTTTCCAGCCTTGTCTGTAACGGGCAACAGCTCCTTCCTGTTTTGGTGTAGTGGAAGTTGATGCTGCACCTGCTTTGAAATTCCGAAAGGGACGAAAATTAGACTGTCTAGCCTTAGCTTTGGCTTTGTCTTGAGGTAGAGCGTGGCCCTTACCTCCTGTAATGTCAGCGATAATTTCTTTCAAACCGGGCCCAAATAAAGTTTGCCCCTTGAACGGTATATTAAGTAATTTGGACTTAGAAGTTACATCAGCCGACCAGGATTTTAGCCACAGCGCCCTACGTGCCTGAATGGCGAATCCTGAATTCTTAGCCGTAAGTTTGGTTAAATGTACTACGGCCTCCGAAATGAATGAATTAGCTAGTTTAAGGACTCTAAGCCTGTCCGTAATGTCGTCCAGCGTAGCGGAACTAAGGTTCTCTTCCAGAGACTCAATCCAAAATGCTGCCGCAGCCGTAATCGGCGCGATGCATGCAAGGGGTTGCAATATAAAACCTTGTTGAACAAACATTTTCTTAAGGTAACCCTCTAATTTTTTATCCATAGGATCTGAAAAAGCACAGCTATCCTCCACCGGGATAGTGGTGCGCTTAGCTAAAGTAGAAACTGCTCCCTCCACCTTAGGGACCGTTTGCCATAAGTCCCGTGTGGTGGCGTCTATTGGAAACATCTTTCTAAATATTGGAGGGGGTGAGAACGGCACACCGGGTCTATCCCACTCCTTAGTAACAATTTCAGTTAATCTCTTAGGTATAGGAAAAACGTCAGTACTCGCCGGTACCGCAAAGTATTTATCCAACCTACACATTTTCTCTGGTATTGCAACAGTATTACAATCGTTAAGAGCCGCTAAGACCTCCCCTAGTAATACACGGAGGTTTTCCAATTTAAATTTAAAATTTGAAATATCTGAATCCAATCTGCTTGGATCAGAACCGTCACCTACAGAATGAAGCTCTCCGTCCTCATGCTCTGCAAGCTGTGACGCAGTATCAGACATGGCCCTAGAATTATCAGCGCACTCTGTTCTCACCCCAGAGTGATCACGCTTGCCTCTTAGTTCTGGTAACTTAGCCAAAACTTCAGTCATAACAGTAGCCATATCTTGTAATGTTATCTGTAATGGCTGCCCAGATGTATTAGGCGCCATTATATCACGCACCTCCCGGGCGGGAGACGCAGGTACTGACACGTGAGGCGAGTTAGACGGCATAACTCTCCCCTCGCTATTTGGTGAAATTTGTTCAATTTGTACAGATTGGCTTTTATTTAAAGTAGCATCAATACAGTTAGTACATAAATTTCTATTGGGCTCCACCTTGGCATTGGAACAAATGACACAGGTATCTTCCTCTGAATCAGACATGTTTGACACACTAGCAATAAACATGCAACTTGGTTACAATCTTATTTCACAAAAACGTACTGTGC
Source organism: Bombina bombina (assembly GCF_027579735.1). Taxonomy (NCBI): domain Eukaryota; kingdom Metazoa; phylum Chordata; class Amphibia; order Anura; family Bombinatoridae; genus Bombina; species Bombina bombina. Next base: position 701,413,675 of record NC_069501.1, on the reverse strand, counting down.
CTCAAAGAAGCACTAAACGATTAAATGACAGTTGAAATAATGAACTGAAAAACAGTTATAGCATCACTCTTTAAAAACAACACAACTTGTTAGCAAAGGTTTGTTCCCATTAGTAAAGTAACACTAATTAAATTTAAACATAAAAATCACAGCAACGTTTTAAAACACAGTCACTACATAAGTCTCACAGCTCTGCTGAGAGAATCTACCTCCCTTCAAAGAAGTTTGAAGACCCCTGAGTTCTGTTAGAGATGAACCGGATCATGCAGAAAATACAAGAGTAACTGACTGGAAATTTTTGATGCGTAGCAAAGAGCGCCAAAAACGGCCCCTCCCCCTCACACACAGCAGTGAGAGAGAAACGAAACTGTCATAATCAAAACAAGCAAACTGCCAAGTGGAAAAAATAATGCCCAAATATTTATTCACTCAGTACCTCAGAAATGCAAACGATTCTACATTCCAGCAAAAACGTTTAACATGAATTAAATACCTATTAAAAGGTTTAATGTACTTTTACAGAGTAATTCCGGTGAAATACCATCCCCAGAATACTGAAGTGTAGAGTATACATACATGTCATTATAACGGTATGGCAGGATTTTCTCATCAATTCCATTCAGAAAATAAAAACTGCTACATACCTCAATGCAGATTCAACTGCCCGCTGTCCCCTGATCTAAAGCTTTTACCTCCCTCAGATGGCCGAGAAACAGCAATATGATCTTAACTACTCCGGTTAAAATCATAAGAAAAACTCTGGTAGATTCTTCTTCAAACTCTGCCAGAGAAGTAATAACACGCTCCGGTGCTATTGTAAAATAACAAACTTTTGATTGAAGTTATAAAAACTAAGTATAATCACCATAGTCCTCTCACACCTCCTATCTAGTCTTTGGGTGCAAGAGAATGACTGGGGGTGACGTAGAGGGGAGGAGCTATATAGCAACTCTGCTGGGTGAATCCTCTTGCACTTCCTGTAGGGGAGCAGATAATATCCCAGAAGTAATGACCACCCGTGGACTGATCACACATAACAGAAGAAAAAGTGGTTTGGAAATAGCAAAGTGCTACTTGTATTTATTGCCCTATAATTTGCAAAAAAAAACCAAAGAACATGTAAACATTAAAGGGACAGTAAACCTTAAAAATAATGTTATATAATTCTGCACATAGTGCAGAATTATATAACATTACATTAGCCAAACTTTGTAAATCATAATATTCGATTTTTATTTTGTAAAAATACCGCTGTTTTACAGACCCGCTCTCTGTACTCTGCTGAGCGGGTCTGTTGTTTTTACTGAGCGCATCGGGCCAGCTGTATAGTCACAGCCCGGCCCGAAAATTACAGCTAAACACCAACACCGCAGAAATGTAAAAAACAGAATTTATGTTTACCTGATAAATTACTTTCTCCAACGGTGTGTCCGGTCCACGGCGTCATCCTTACTTGTGGGATATTCTCTTCCCCAACAGGAAATGGCAAAGAGCCCAGCAAAGCTGGTCACATGATCCCTCCTAGGCTCCGCCTACTCCAGTCATTCGACCGACGTTAAGGAGGAATATTTGCATAGGAGAAACCATATGATACCGTGGTGACTGTAGTTAAAGAAAATAAATTATCAGACCTGATTAAAAAACCAGGGCGGGCCGTGGACCGGACACACCGTTGGAGAAAGTAATTTATCAGGTAAACATAAATTCTGTTTTCTCCAACATAGGTGTGTCCGGTCCACGGCGTCATCCTTACTTGTGGGAACCAATACCAAAGCTTTAGGACACGGATGATGGGAGGGAGCAAATCAGGTCACCTAGATGGAAGGCACCACGGCTTGCAAAACCTTTCTCCCAAAAATAGCCTCAGAAGAAGCAAAAGTATCAAACTTGTAAAATTTGGTAAAAGTGTGCAGTGAAGACCAAGTCGCTGCCCTACATATCTGATCAACAGAAGCCTCGTTCTTGAAGGCCCATGTGGAAGCCACAGCCCTAGTGGAATGAGCTGTGATTCTTTCGGGAGGCTGCCGTCCGGCAGTCTCGTAAGCCAATCTGATGATGCTTTTAATCCAAAAAGAGAGAGAGGTAGAAGTTGCTTTTTGACCTCTCCTTTTACCGGAATAAACAACAAACAAGGAAGATGTTTGTAGCATCTAAATAGAATTTTAGAGCGCGAACAACATCCAAATTGTGCAACAAACGTTCCTTCTTCGAAACTGGTTTCGGACACAGAGAAGGTACGATAATCTCCTGGTTAATGTTTTTGTTAGAAACAACTTTTGGAAGAAAACCAGGTTTAGTACGTAAAACCACCTTATCTGCATGGAACACCAGATAAGGAGGAGAACACTGCAGAGCAGATAATTCTGAAACTCCTCTAGCAGAAGAAATTGCAACCAAAAACAAAACTTTCCAAGATAATAACTTAATATCAACGGAATGTAAGGGTTCAAACGGAACCCCCTGAAGAACTGAAAGAACTAAGTTGAGACTCCAAGGAGGAGTCAAAGGTTTGTAAACAGGCTTGATTCTAACCAGAGCCTGAACAAAGGCTTGAACATCTGGCACAGCTGCCAGCTTTTTGTGAAGTAACACAGACAAGGCAGAAATCTGTCCCTTCAGGGAACTTGCAGATAATCCTTTTTCCAATCCTTCTTGAAGGAAGGATAGAATCTTAGGAATCTTAACCTTGTCCCAAGGGAATCCTTTAGATTCACACCAACAGATATATTTTTTCCAAATTTTGTGGTAAATCTTTCTAGTTACAGGCTTTCTGGCCTGAACAAGAGTATCGATAACAGAATCTGAGAATCCTCGCTTCGATAAGATCAAGCGTTCAATCTCCAAGCAGTCAGCTGGAGTGAGACCAGATTCGGATGTTCGAACGGACCTTGAACAAGAAGGTCTCGTCTCAAAGGTAGCTTCCATGGTGGAGCCGATGACATATTCACCAGATCTGCATACCAAGTCCTGCGTGGCCACGCAGGAGCTATCAAGATCACCGACGCCCTTTCCTGATTGATCCTGGCTACCAGCCTGGGGATGAGAGGAAACGGCGGGAATACATAAGCTAGTTTGAAGGTCCAAGGTGCTACTAGTGCATCCACTAGAGCCGCCTTGGGATCCCTGGATCTGGACCCGTAGCAAGGAACTTTGAAGTTCTGACGAGAGGCCATCAGATCCATGTCTGGAATGCCCCACAGTTGAGTGACTTGGGCAAAGATTTCCGGATGGAGTTCCCACTCCCCCGGATGCAATGTCTGACGACTCAGAAAATCCGCTTCCCAATTTTCCACTCCTGGGATGTGGATAGCAGACAGGTGGCAGGAGTGAGACTCCGCCCATAGAATGATTTTGGTCACTTCTTCCATCGCCAGGGAACTCCTTGTTCCCCCCTGATGGTTGATGTACGCAACAGTTGTCATGTTGTCTGATTGAAACCGTATGAACTTGGCCCTCGCTAGCTGAGGCCAAGCCTTGAGAGCATTGAATATCGCTCTCAGTTCCAGAATATTTATCGGTAGAAGAGATTCTTCCCGAGACCAAAGACCCTGAGCTTTCAGGGATCCCCAGACCGCGCCCCAGCCCATCAGACTGGCGTCGGTCGTGACAATGACCCACTCTGGTCTGCGGAAGGTCATCCCTTGTGACAGGTTGTCCAGGGACAGCCACCAACGGAGTGAGTCTCTGGTCCTCTGATTTACTTGTATCCTCGGAGACAAGTTTGTATAGTCCCCATTCCACTGACTGAGCATGTACAGTTGTAATGGTCTTAGATGAATGCGCGCAAAAGGAACTATGTCCATTGCCGCTACCATCAAACCTATCACTTCCATGCACTGCGCTATGGAAGGAAGAGGAACGGAATGAAGTATCCGACAAGAGTCTAGAAGTTTTGTTTTTCTGGCCTCTGTCAGAAAAATCCTCATTTCTAAGGAGTCTATTATTGTTCCCAAGAAGGGAACCCTTGTTGACGGAGATAGAGAACTCTTTTCCACGTTCACTTTCCATCCATGAGATCTGAGAAAGGCCAGGACGATGTCCGTGTGAGCCTTTGCTTGAGGAAGGGACGACGCTTGAATCAGAATGTCGTCCAAGTAAGGTACTACAGCAATGCCCCTTGGTCTTAGCACAGCTAGAAGGGACCCTAGTACCTTTGTGAAAATCCTTGGAGCAGTGGCTAATCCGAAAGGAAGCGCCACGAACTCGAACCTTAGGAACCGATGATGTTCCTTGTGGATAGGAATATGTAGACACGCATCCTTTAAATCCACCGTGGTCATGAATTGACCTTCCTGGATGGAAGGAAGAATTGTTCGAATGGTTTCCATTTTGAACGATGGAACCTTGAGAAACTTGTTTAAGATCTTGAGATCTAAGATTGGTCTGAACGTTCCCTCTCTTTTTTTGGGAACTATGAACAGATTGGAGTAGAACTCCATCCCTTGTTCTCCTAATGGAACAGGATGAATCACTCCCATTTTTAACAGGTCTTCTACACAACGTAAGAATGCCTGTCTTTTTATGTGGTCTGAAGACAACTGGGACCTGTGGAACCTCCCCCTTGGGGGAAGCCCCTTGAATTCCAGAAGATAACCTTGGGAGACTATTTCTAGCGCCCAAGGATCCAGAACATCTCTTGCCCAAGCCTGAGCGAAGAGAGTCTGCCCCCCACCAGATCCGGTCCCGGATCGGGGGCCAACATTTCATGCCGTCTTGGTAGCAGTGGCAGGTTTCTTGGCCTGCTTTCCCTTGTTCCAGCCTTGCATTGGTCTCCAAGCTGGCTTGGCTTGAGAAGTATTACCCTCTTGCTTAGAGGACGTAGCACTTTGGGCTAGTCCGTTTCTACGAAAGGGACGAAAATTAGGTTTATTTTTGGCCTTGAAAGGCCGATCCTGAGGAAGGGCGTGGCCCTTACCCCCAGTGATATCAGAGATAATCTCTTTCAAGTCAGGGCCAAACAGCGTTTTCCCCTTGAAAGGAATGTTAAGTAGCTTGTTCTTGGAAGACGCATCAGCTGACCAAGATTTCAACCAAAGCGCTCTGCGCGCCACAATAGCAAACCCAGAATTCTTAGCCGCTAACCTAGCCAATTGCAAAGTGGCGTCTAGGGTGAAAGAATTAGCCAATTTGAGAGCATTGATTCTGTCCATAATCTCCTCATAAGGAGGAGAATCACTATCGACCGCCTTTACCAGCTCATCGAACCAGAAACACGCGGCTGTAGCGACAGGGACAATGCATGAAATTGGTTGTAGAAGGTAACCCTGCTGAACAAACATCTTTTTAAGTAAACCTTCTAATTTTTTATCCATAGGATCTTTGAAAGCACAACTATCTTCTATGGGTATAGTGGTGCGTTTGTTTAAAGTGGAAACCGCTCCCTCGACCTTGGGGACTGTCTGCCATAAGTCCTTTCTGGGGTCGACCATAGGAAACAATTTTTTAAATATGGGGGGAGGGACGAAAGGAATACCGGGCCTTTCCCATTCTTTATTTACAATGTCCGCCACCCGCTTGGGTATAGGAAAAGCTTCTGGGAGCCCCGGGACCTCTAGGAACTTGTCCATTTTACATAGTTTCTCTGGGATGACCAACTTGTCACAATCATCCAGAGTGGATAATACCTCCTTAAGCAGAATGCGGAGATGTTCCAACTTAAATTTAAACGTAATCACATCAGGTTCAGCTTGTTGAGAAATGTTCCCTGAATCAGTAATTTCTCCCTCAGACAAAACCTCCCTGGCCCCATCAGACTGGTTTAGGGGCCCTTCAGAACCATTATTATCAGCATCGTCATGCTCTTCAGTATCTAAAACAGAGCAGTCGCGCTTACGCTGATAAGTGTGCATTTTGGCTAAAATGTTTTTGACAGAATTATCCATTACAGCCGTTAATTGTTGCATAGTAAGGAGTATTGGCGCGCTATATGTACTAGGGGCCTCCTGAGTGGGCAAGACTCGTGTAGACGAAGGAGGGAATGATGCAGTACCATGCTTACTCCCCTCACTTGAGGAATCATCTTGGGCATCATTGTCATTGTCACATAAATCACATATATTTAAATGAGAAGGAACTCTGGCTTCCCCACATTCAGAACACAGTCTATCTGGTAGTTCAGACATGTTAAACAGGCATAAACTTGATAACAAAGTACAAAAAACGTTTTAAAATAAAACCGTTACCGTCACTTTAAATTTTAAACTGAACACACTTTATTACTGCAATTGCGAAAAAATATGAAGGAATTGTTCAAAATTCACCAAAATTTCACCACAGTGTCTTAAAGCCTTAAAAGTATTGCACACCAAATATGGAAGCTTTAACCCTTAAAATAACGGAACCGGAGCCGTTTTTAACTTTAACCCCTTTACAGTCCCTGGTATGTGCTTTGCTGAGACCCAACCAAGCCCAAAGGGGAATACGATACCAAATGACGCCTTCAGAAAGTCTTTTCTACGTATCAGAGCTCCTCACACATGCGACTGCATGTCATGCCTCTCAAAAACAAGTGCGCAACACCGGCGCGAAAATGAGGCTCTGCCTATGATTTGGGAAAGCCCCTAAGAATAAGGTGTCTAAAACAGTGCCTGCCGATATAATCTTATCAAAATACCCAGATTAAATGATTCCTCAAGGCTAAATATGTGTTAATAATGAATCGATTTAGCCCAGAAAAAGTCTACAGTCTTAATAAGCCCTTGTGAAGCCCTTATTTACTATCTTAATAAACATGGCTTACCGGATCCCATAGGGAAAATGACAGCTTCCAGCATTACATCGTCTTGTTAGAATGTGTCATACCTCAAGCAGCAAGAGACTGCTCACTGTTCCCCCAACTGAAGTTAATTCCTCTCAACAGTCCTGTGTGGAACAGCCATGGATTTTAGTAACGGTTGCTAAAATCATTTTCCTCATACAAACAGAAATCTTCATCTCTTTTCTGTTTCTGAGTAAATAGTACATACCAGCACTATTTTAAAATAACAAACTCTTGATTGAATAATAAAAACTACAGTTAAACACTAAAAAACTCTAAGCCATCTCCGTGGAGATGTTGCCTGTACAACGGCAAAGAGAATGACTGGAGTAGGCGGAGCCTAGGAGGGATCATGTGACCAGCTTTGCTGGGCTCTTTGCCATTTCCTGTTGGGGAAGAGAATATCCCACAAGTAAGGATGACGCCGTGGACCGGACACACCTATGTTGGAGAAATAGCCTTGGTCCCAAACGGACAGAAAATGGAAAAGGGCTGTGGTCATTAAAGGGTTAAGTTACTGTTAGCTAATCATTTGGTTACAGATATTAATGAAACTAAAAAACTAGCACAAGATAAAAAATGTACAAAGTTGCTACAGAGAAACTTTATTAAAGTTTGTTTACCTATACATCCCTCTCTATGGCATGAATAGCTAAACTATTTAACATGACTAAGCAGAAAGTACCCTTTGGCTAAATTCAGCAGTTATGACAGGTATCCCAACCATCCAAGTTTGCTCTTACAGTCAGCAGCCAAACATTTGACTTCATGGAAATACAAGTAGAGGCCAACACGCCTGAAAACCAGGAAAGGGCTGTGGCTTCACACGTTAGCAAACCTATGGTAGTGTTTTCAATAAGTTTTTGCATTTTTTTAATGCTACTAGAAATCTGACGTAGTTTAGGATTAGCTACTAGTTTCAGTTAACCCCCCCCCCCCCACACACATAAACATATATACACACCAACAATCAAAATAACAAGCTTTCGGAAGAGTTCCTTCCTTTATCAAGTCTGGAGCAATACTGACCAATTCAATTCAATTATCTTAAAACACAGAATAGATAAGAGGACAGAAAGTGCAGGGAGAGGAGGAGGAGGTGTCATAAAAATCATGAGGGGGCTTAGGTAACAGGCAGACAGTGTCCAGTGTAGGAGAGCAGACAGGGGAAACACATAGCTATACATAGAGCATATACGGACAAAGTTATATATCAACATTCAATTCTGATTCAATTTTGATATATAACTTTATGTCAGTATATGCTCTATGTATAGCTATATGTTTCCCCTGTCTGCTCTCCTACACTTGACACTGTCTGCCTGTTACCTAAGCCCCCCTCATGATTTTTACGACACCTCCTCCTCTCCCTGCACTTTCTGTCTTCTTAGCTATTCTGTGTTTTAAGATATAATCTGTAAACTCCATTGAATTGGTCAGTATTGCTCCAGACTTGATAAAGGAAGGAACACTTCCGAAAGAGCTTATAAATGTATAGTTAGTCCAATAAAAAAAAAGTATCATTGCTCAATGCAATACTCTTATTTTGAGAATATATATATATCCTATAATATAAAAGGCCAAGTGTGTTTGTCCGAAGCTGTCACGCGCAGTAGAGACAGCACGAGGACAAACACACCTGGCCTTTGAGTCCCTAGCTGATCTGCGGCAGAAGAGGGCGTGGCCGGGCCCGACGTGAATGCCCGTGAAGGGGGTGTGGCCGGGTGCGGTCGCGCAAAAGAAAGGGGGGGAAGAGAGCGCAAAAGAAAGGGGGGGGGGAGAGAGCGAGCAAAAGAAAGGGGGGGGGGAAGAGAGCGAGCAAAAGAAAGGGGGGGGAGAGAGAGCGCGAGCAAAAGAAAGGGGGGAAGAGAGAGCGCGAGCAAAAGAAAGGGGGGGAGAGAGCGCGAGCAAAAGAAAGGGGGGGGAGAGAGAGCGAGCAAAAGAAAGGGGGGGGGAGAGAGAGCGAGCAAAAGAAAGGGGGGGGAGAGAGAGCGAGCAAAAGAAAGGGGGGGGGGAGAGAGCGAGCAAAAGAAAGGGGGGGGGGAGAGAGCGAGCAAAAGAAAAAGGGGGGAGAGCGAGCAAAAGAAAAAGGGGGGAGAGAGAGCAAAAGAAAAAGGGGGGAGAGAGAGCAAAAGAAAAAGGGGGGAGAGAGAGCAAAAGAAAAAGGGGGGAGAGAGAGCAAAAGAAAAAGGGGGGAGAGAGAGCAAAAGAAAAACATAATTTATGCTTACCTGATAAATTCCTTTCTTCTGTTGTGTGATCAGTCCACGGGTCATCATTACTTCTGGGATATTATCTGCTCCCCTACAGGAAGTGCAAGAGGATTCACCCAGCAGAGTTGCTATATAGCTCCTCCCCTCTACGTCACCTCCAGTCATTCGACCAAAGACCAACGAGAAAGGAGAAGCCAAGGGTGTAGTGGTGACTGAATTATAATTTAAAAAATATGTACCTGCCTTAAAAAAACAGGGCGGGCCGTGGACTGATCACACAACAGAAGAAAGGAATTTATCAGGTAAGCATAAATTATGTTTTCTTCTGTTATGTGTGATCAGTCCACGGGTCATCATTACTTCTGGGATACCAATACCAAAGCAAAAGTACACGGATGACGGGAGGGATAGGCAGGCTCATTATACAGAAGGAACCACTGCCTGAAGAACCTTTCTCCCAAAAATAGCCTCCGAAGAAGCAAAAGTGTCAAATTTGTAAAATTTGGAAAAAGTGTGAAGCGAAGACCAAGTTGCAGCCTTGCAAATCTGTTCAACAGAGGCCTCATTCTTAAAGGCCCAAGTGGAAGCCACAGCTCTAGTGGAATGAGCTGTAATTCTTTCAGGAGGCTGCTGTCCAGCAGTCTCATAGGCTAAACGTATTATGCTACGAAGCCAAAAAGAGAGAGAGGTAGCAGAAGCTTTTTGACCTCTCCTCTGTCCAGAATAAACGACAAACAGGGAAGAAGTTTGGCGAAAATCTTTAGTTGCCTGCAAGTAGAACTTGAGGACACGAACTACATCCAGATTGTGTAGAAGACGTTCCTTCTTTGAAGAAGGATTTGGACACAAGGAGGGAACAACAATCTCTTGATTGATATTCCTGTTAGAGACAACCTTAGGTAAGAACCCAGGTTTAGTACGCAGAACTACCTTGTCTGAGTGAAAGATCAGATAAGGAGAATCACAATGTAGGGCTGATAACTCAGAGACTCTTCGAGCCGAGGAAATAGCCATTAAAAATAGAACTTTCCAAGATAACAATCTTATATCAATGGAATGAAGGGGTTCAAACGGAACACCCTGTAAGACGTTAAGAACTAAGTTTAAACTCCATGGTGGAGCAACAGTTTTAAACACAGGCTTGATCCTAGCTAAAGCCTGACAAAAGGCCTGGATGTCTGAATTTTCTGACAGACGCCTGTGTAACAAGATGGACAGAGCTGAGATCTGTCCCTTTAATGAGCTAGCCGATAAACCCTTTTCTAAACCTTCTTGTAGAAAAGACAATATCCTAGGAATCCTAACCTTACTCCAGGAGTAATCTTTGGATTCACACCAGTATAGGTATTTACGCCATATTTTATGGTAAATCTTTCTGGTAACAGGCTTCCTAGCCTGTATCAGGGTATCAATAACCGACTCAGAAAACCCACGTTTTGATAAAATCAAGCGTTCAATTTCCAAGCAGTCAGCTTCAGAGAAGTTAGACTTTGATGTTTGAATGGACCCTGAATCAGAAGGTCCTGTCTTAGAGGTAGAGACCACGGCGGACAGGATGACATGTCCACTAGATCTGCATACCAAGTCCTGCGCGGCCATGCAGGCGCTATTAGAATCACTGATGCTCTCTCCTGTTTGATTTTGGCAATCAATCGAGGAAGCAGCGGGAAGGGTGGAAACACATAAGCCATCCTGAAGTTCCAAGGTGCTGTCAAAGCATCTATCAGAACCGCTCCCGGATCCCTGGATCTGGATCCGTAGCGAGGAAGTTTGGCGTTCTGGCGAGACGCCATGAGATCTATCTCTGGTTTGCCCCAACGTCGAAGTATTTGGGCAAAGACCTCCGGATGAAGTTCCCACTCCCCCGGATGAAGAGTCTGGCGACTCAAGAAATCCGCCTCCCAGTTCTCCACTCCCGGGATGTGGATTGCTGACAGATGGCAAGAGTGAGACTCTGCCCAGCGAATTATCTTTGATACTTCTATCATTGCTAGGGAGCTTCTTGTCCCTCCCTGATGGTTGATGTAAGCTACAGTCGTGATGTTGTCCGACTGAAACCTGATGAACCCCCGAGTCTTTAACTGGGGCCAAGCTAGAAGGGCATTGAGAACTGCTCTCAATTCCAGAATGTTTATTGGCAGGAGACTTTCCTCCTGACTCCATTGTCCCTGAGCCTTCAGAGAATTCCAGACAGCGCCCCAACCTAGAAGGCTGGCGTCTGTTGTTACAATTGTCCAGTCCGGCCTGCTGAAAGGCATCCCCCTGGACAGATGTGGCCGAGAAAGCCACCATAGAAGAGAGTTTCTGGTCTCTTGATCCAGATTCAGAGTGGGGGACAAATCTGAGTAATCCCCATTCCACTGACTCAGCATGCACAATTGCAGCGGTCTGAGATGTAGGCGTGCAAAGGGTACTATGTCCATTGCTGCTACCATTAAGCCGATCACCTCCATGCATTGAGCTACTGACGGGAGTTGAATGGAATGAAGGACACGGCATGCATTTAGAAGCTTTGTTAATCTGTCTTCTGTCAGATAAATCTTCATTTCTACAGAATCTATAAGAGTCCCCAAGAATGGAACCCTTGTGAGAGGCAAGAGAGAACTCTTCTTTTCGTTCACTTTCCATCCATGCGACCTTAGAAATGCCAGAACTAACTCTGTATGAGACTTGGCAGTTTGAAAGCTTGAAGCTTGTATCAGAATGTCGTCTAGGTACGGAGCTACCGAAATTCCTCGCGGTCTCAGAACCGCTAGAAGGGCACCCAGAACCTTTGTGAAAATTCTTGGAGCAGTGGCCAATCCGAATGGAAGGGCTACAAACTGGTAATGCCTGTCTAAGAAGGCAAACCTTAGATATCGGTAATGATCTTTGTGAATCGGTATGTGAAGGTAAGCATCCTTTAAATCCACTGTGGTCATGTACTGACCCTTTTGGATCATGGGTAAGATTGTCCGAATAGTTTCCATTTTGAACGATGGAACTCTTAGGAATTTGTTTAGGATCTTTAAATCCAAGATTGGCCTGAAAGTTCCCTCTTTTTTGGGAACCACAAACAGGTTTGAGTAAAACCCTTGTCCTTGTTCCGACCGCGGAACCGGATGGATCACTCCCATTAATAATAGATCTTGTACACAGCGTAGAAACGCGTCTTTCTTTATTTGGTTTGTTGACAACCTTGACAGATGAAATCTCCCTCGTGGGGGAAATAATTTGAAGTCTAGAAGGTATCCCTGAGATATGATCTCTAGCGCCCAGGGATCCTGGACATCTCTTGCCCAAGCCTGGGCGAAGAGAGAAAGTCTGCCCCCCACTAGATCCGGTCCCGGATCGGGGGCCCTCGGTTCATGCTGTCTTAGGGGCAGCAGCAGGTTTTCTGGCCTGCTTGCC